>NC_051156.1:135703460-135761191 GCF_013339745.2 Dermacentor silvarum | reverse complement strand
CCCCTTCCCTTTCCCTCGCAGAAACAGCGTCCCTCGCGCGCGATGATTTCATCTCCATTGCCGTCATACTGAACCTCACGGCGACGGCGACGGCGACGGCGACGGCAACGGCGACGGCGACGCCGACGGCAGAAATCTGCTTTGGAGTGTCCATATAATTGCTATCGCAATAATAACTAAATAACCACTATGCTAATTACGTTATAACTCAAGATTTCGCTGTTTCTTGGTACGAATGTACTCTCCAAGTACAGAAGTACTCTCCAGGTAATCATGTTCTAATTTTCTTTAATGTGGAATGGTGCTCGGGCTTTGTGGTGTTAACATAGTGTGACCTATCGTATCTTATATTGCACACTGCATTCAACCCCCCCCCCCTTTTTTTTTTCTTTAATATCCGAACCGGTTGCGTAAAATGTTCATCAATTATATAAAGTAGGATGCACGCGGAACTGAAGTGTTTTGTGCATATTCTTAACGTCACCTTTGCCAAAATCGACATCGATTTGGTCTAGGTCGGTGTGTCATCGGACGACAAAAAAAAGCATCCGTGAAGCCCACCCCGCAGGGTGTGCGCCACAAGTGAAGAACAAGCAGGCAAGCAAACGCTGTGTGTGGCTTCCGGTCAAAAGTATCCGGAACGCGCTGAAATTAGCGCCGGGCGTCCGCCTGGTCCGTGCAATCGTATTTCGACAGGCGCTGACGAGTGCGGCGAAATACTTTCATGAGTATCACGGCCTATACCGAATACGGAAGTACATGACGGTCAACGTCGTTGCATGCATTATATGTAATACTTCAATGCTAATCAGGCCAGTGGAAAAAGACGACGAAGACGCGCGCCTCTGGCGTTGAGGCCGTCATGCTTGCCGTGTCGGCGCAAAATTTCCGTGCGCCTTGGGCAAATGCCCTCGCCGGGACCGAGTAAATGTTTCAGGAAAGAAGAAGAAAAAAAAATCAATCCATCGATGCCGGGGCCGTTTGACCGAAGCATACATTGGTGAGTTTACTATGAGCAGCGAAAATGCGCTTGCAAGCTCGACATTGTCATCACGTGAGCATGTTCGCTCACTATTATTGTAAATATATAATGCGATGCTTCAAACCCCTCACCAATGTCGCGGTGTCAGCACGCATAAGCTTTCGAAACAGGGGTAATTGGCGATCGCCGTGGCAGGCCTTCGTCTTGCAGTGAACATAGGCAGTGGCTATTCTCCCGGCAGCCGGGAGAATTTCTGAAACGAATTTCTGTCGGCACTCACCTATTGGCTCTCGGAAGGTAAGGGTAGGTTATGTTAGGTTAGATTAGGTTATGTTAGGTTAAATTTGGTGGTAATAGCTTAGGTTATGTTAGGTTAGGTTAGGGCGAACCTGCAGGCCGTTTTTCAAGGCAGTTTGTCATGTGAATTCCGAGCGCCAATAGGAGGCGAGTGTCGGAGAAATTCGTTTCACAATTTCTGCCGGCTGCCGGGAGAATAGACTCACCCGTGAACATAAGTTAGGCTGACGATGAAACTCTCGAAATTTCGTGCCAACACGTCAATACGTTCGCTTACTCTTATTGTAAGAATAGTAGAATGTTACAAAACGCTAAGCAATATCGCGTCGTATGCACACACGGACTTCGAAGCAGGGGTAATTAGAGATCTCCGAGAGAGAGGTCTTCGTCGTTCACTGGGCATAAGTTCGGTTGATGAAACTGTCGACATTTCTGCCATCAGGTTAACAATCACGCGAGCACGTTCGCTCACTGTTATTGTACGAATAATGCGATGTTTAAGAATGTCGCAACAATGTGACGGTGCAAGTGCTTCTAAGCTTTCAGCGAACCCTGAATACACCGACAGGTTGTTACGTTTGAATATGAGCCTATTAAAAGCCGGCAATTGCAACTGGAATGCTTGAACGACTTGCTTAGGGAGCTCGCGCCAGAACTTTTAAGCTGCACTTCTGCGCCGCTGTACCTTGTTGAGCTCAACGATGTCGGCTCTGTAGACGCATGACTTTTATTTTTCAGCACACCCTCGTCACGCACACCACTGCACTTTAGTTGCAATACGCTGCAGTAGATGCAGCGATAATTAACGACGCACCGCTTGTTGTTATCATCGGAATTTATGTACTGCCATGATATGGTTTATAGGATCCGCATAACTACACTATCTTTTTTTACTCCGCAAGCCCTGTCGTATTTCATGATTTAAGTGCTATATTCCAGCCAGCTGCATGCATGGGTCGCGTCAAGGTCGTAGATCCTATATATCTGTGCGAATTGGACCCCGAAGACAAGACTCCATGCTGCTGCTCTGTCCACACGTCAATATGTGCGCCTGTGGTACTTTAGCGAGGAAATTCGTAACTTAGAATAGTAATGACACAAAGTCGAGATACCGGCGATATTTATTCATGTGTATACATGTAAGTACACATTTGGCTAGGTATTATTTCTAGCCATGCAATATAAAATCAGGAGCCAAGAAGTTACACACATGTAAATCAATTATATACTAGCAAGAGTATACCTTAAATGAAAAGTGCAAGCACAAAATCAAGAGAACATAAAGAACATAGATATTAACGGATCGTTAAAATTGTCAGCTGAGCTTGTACAGAATTTTGTATATCGATTCCGGCTTTGTTATAGGAGTTTTGAAGTTGGGGCAAGACTTTGCTTATAATTGGCTAACCATAACTTGGTCTGAAACGAGGGACATACCATAACTACGAATTTTGAATTTCGTAGTAATTTGAATGGACGAACTTTTAGTGCACTTTTTTTTTATGCAAGCAATTTCCAGAAACCTGCACTATTGTGCGTCTTCAGGCAATCTACCACCACTTGACCTTTTCAGGAAGTCTCTCTCACGAGTGACCGTGCTAAAGGTGGATTAACTTCGGTGACTGGACACCAGCGTATTCAGCATAACAAGTACTGTCCGAAATCGATACCTCTACTGAGCGTAAAAACGGAGCATATAACTATTCGTATGGCATTTAAACAAACAACGAGACCTTGCGCCGTCAAAACTGGGTCAATATACTGATTTAACGCATAATAAACATAGACGATAAACAACAGAGCATTGGAAATTTTATATCGCTACACATTTACTTTAAAAGCTTCGCTGAATTCGTTGTCATCTTTGCGCTATCCTAGGACTGTACAAATTCAAATTTATTACAAATAATGCAAATATTGATACAAATCTGTGGCGTGCGCGGGCCCATCCTGTTCAAGCAAAATGTAATAAAAGCTACTGAAGCAAAGCAAACAAAACACAACCATTGCATGAAGAGTGCGATTAACTTCGAAGTCCCGATAACCTTCTCAAAGTTATCTTTCTTAGCAGTCAGCGCTCGGGGGCTGACTGCAAATAGGTAGCATGAAAATCGGAGAATATTCTTAAAATAAGCTTTGTAGCTCAAAGCGATAAAACGTGCTTAGTGTCAGTGTTGGAAATGAACAGAGCTTACGAGCTTGGGACGCTTACTTACGACAGCATTCCTCAGGAAAGGGTGATATTGCTTGATGATGCTGATCGTTCTTTGTTTATGAGGTCGTTTTTGGTTTAATGACTTTCAATTTGACTCGAGCGTAACGACGAAACAAATTGTATGTTAATGATATTTCTGCATATTCTCGCCATTGGTACGCACGTTTCTGGTCCTTCTCAGCCCGTCCCACCCACAAAGGCTTTGGGTTTCCTACCCTTCCCTGTTTGACAATGCACCTTGTTCCACCGACAATGTCCACCGCAGACAGCCCTGGACTCGACGTTACCACGATTCGTAGATGACCGGAGGCAACGTACACCCTTCTGCTGAGCCATGTTGCAAAAAGCAGGTGAGATTACAGGATGTTTGTAGAGACACCACTGCGTTCACTACGGTATCGCTGTGCTCGTATTTCAGAACCCTTCGCGGTGGCTTAGTGTCTACAGCGTTGTGCTGCAGAGCACGAGCTCGTTGCTTTCTATTTCCGACCACGGCGACTGCATTTCGACGGGAGCGAAATGCAAAAGCTCTCGTGTACTTATATTAGTGCACGTAATGAAACCAGGCGGTCAACGTTAATCCGGAGCTCTCCGCAACGCTGTCTTCATAGCCACAGTGTTTCTTTGGGACGTTAAGCTCCATAGATCAACACATCAATAAATTGTATTTCAGATGTTACGGCAAGATATTTCGAAGTGATAAACTATTACGTGTACGGTTATACAAAGATGTGCTGAAGTACGTTCGCAGCTTGTGAACATGAATATTGCGACGGAGAATTGAGAGCAGCTAGGGGTCTGCGATTCGCGCCTTCAACAGAAATACAGGTGGCGCGCGCGGGAAGGTACAGCTGCTGCGGAAAAGAATTAGCACAAGTGGCCGATGACCGGAGTACCTCTGACAAGGAAACGCGTATTTCCGGTGACAGATTTCAGCCAAGCGAAACTTTGCAAAGTCAATTACTGTTTCTAAATGAAAACTGGCAATAACGTGTCGTAAGTTCAAAACTGCATCTCTCACACACAAGGCATATTTGAAGGAAGATATGAGGCACTTGGCTGTCTGACTGCTTCGGGAGGAAACAGCGAATTTTCATTCAGGGTGCGCAAAATAAAAGCTAGTGGTCATATCTGAAAAAAAAAAAACTGTTCGAACTAAATACATCCGCCATACAGGTCAAGTGAATACCCCTGCAAAGTGTTCGCGGTATAGTTCATGTACCTACAATGCCTGTATGGAGAATTCTTGTCATTCGTTTCGGATGCTCTTGAAGGTCTTTTTGTCAAATGTTGCTCTTCAAGAGAACACTGTGAACACATCCTCCACATCGAGCGTTCAATTTGCGAATTGACTCATACTCTATCCTTATTTTGGTGAAATACCGCGGTGTGCCAAATTTTTCGTGGTCAAGCGAGCGCCCTGTGACGGGATAAAGAAGGATTTTGAATAGCGTAAGTGCGTGAGAAGAATACAATGAGACAGAGCGCTAACTTCCAGAGAAGGCAGAGTTACGTGTAAACGACATTCGCTCCACTCATTCTGATGAATAAGAAAGTTCAGTGGCTTAATTCACTCTGGACTCGTTCATTCGTTCGTTGAAAGCTCCTTGGCGAGAAACACGGATAGGCACACACTCTGGACACACAGGCTACACACGCAGCAACGTCCTTTGTGTCTTCTAGCATTGTTACGGTTTCTTCGCTATAACTCGCCTTGACAAGATGAACCAACAAGCTCATATCGTAACCCTAATCTTAAGCTCCGCCGACGTTTGAGAGAGAGAAAATAATTTCCTAAGGAACACAGCGTGCCGCTGCTCCACTGATGACGCAGGACTTTCATCATGTCGAGTTCTCCGTCAAAGCAGTCTGACTCCAGGATCACGCCGTGGCCGTACATCAGCAGCCCTAGATGCCGCTCTCAAGCTGCCGTCGCCTTGGCCGTACGGTTGGGTGGCTGGCAATGCTAACGTCGGTGCCGACGAAGTGCCGAAACCGCATCGGTGTCACATCCGGGGACTCCACGTCACTTCTGCTGTGAGACGGCTGGGTCATCCGCACCCACACAGTATTTCGTTGCCGTACAAGGAGCGGCGCGTCGTCGTCACCACGTGCGGGGAGCTCTACAAGGCTAGTGCACAGGGACGTCCTAACAACTTTGCCGTATTGCTTGTCCCTATTTGCATCGTTTCTTCGCTACTGAAAGAGAGACCATGACAAAAATACTCAATTCTCTATAAATAATGAAAAAAAGACTTACATATAATAGAAACCTGGTGTGCCAATTCTCTAATGAAACTTAACACCTCCAAATGTAAAGTTATGCGGATCTCCCGTAAACACTCTAACAAGGAATACCAGTACTCTTCAAACTCGACAACCCTATCCCCCGTTGAATCATATCGTTAGCTCGACATCACTATTAACCGCAAGTTGACCCGGACCGAGCACATCACAAAATTGGCTACCGACACTACTAAATCACTTGGTTACGTCAGACGTACCCTTGACCTGGGCCCCGCCTCCACACGAAAACTAGCTTATGAAACTTTTATTCGAAGTAAACTTGAATACGCCTCAGCTATTTGGAGCCCGCACCAAGCTTACTTAATCAACACTTTAGAATCAATACAACATCGGGCCACTAGATTCATCACTTCCAGGCACAGCCGTCAAAGAAAGCGTCGGTGCGAATAAATCATCCTTAAGACTCGAATCATTGCTGTTGCGTCGGAAAATCGCAAAGCTGTGCCTTTTCCACCGACTATATTATAACTTCCCACATCTACACGAAAAGCTTCTTATTCCAAGAACCCGTACATCTCGTCGCCTTTTTAACTCTTGCAGCATCCAGCGCTCGCATGGTTCAACATCTTCCTTTCGTCAATCGTTTTTGCCTAGTACCATCGCAGAGTGGAACGATTTACCAGATAGAGTTGTCTGCTAGCGTAACCCCGTTATCTTTAAACAGCTGCTTACTGATCGCCTCAAACTCTAACCTTATGATGACCATACTGTGTTTTCCTTATTTTGTTATTGCCGTTTCACATTGTGACTTGCTGCTGATTTGATTTTGCATTGTATTCAATGTGCCGCTAAGTTTTTCTTTTTTATTTGTGTTCTCAAACGAATCCACAGGCTGTAGAAAATTGTAACCATGTCTTTATTCCTATTCTTACCTTCTGTAATCCCCCCCCTCCACCCCCCTACCCATATGTAATACCCCGACAGGGGTCCTGAAGGAAAAAATAAATGATAAATGATGATGAATGATGATTCTCTGATCATTCTCACTCGCTTATATGTTTGCAACAATTTCTCGATGGACGTCGCCTTAATTCGCAAATGCAGGCACACGTCCTACGTTAGTCATTAAACTAGTAACGACTATCGAGGCAGATATGGGAACGATGGTTGGCTTCGATTTCTTTGTCGTTCCATCCATTTGCGGATGTAGGAAATGCGCTCCAACAATTCGACATTACATTCGGATGAGGAGCGAACAGAGTTCACAGAGCGTTCGCCCGTCCCGGTGGTTTTAAAGCTCTTGTGTGCGAATTTTAACCACCCGAAATACGCAGAAGCAGGGCACCAACTGCACCAACAAGCACTGCACTAAGTTATTATTCTCACGGTGCCGTTATTCGCCGCAGCATGCAGCGAATAAGAAAGACTGTAAACTGACAAGAAACTCCGTAGAATTTCTAGCTTTGCGTCGCCACTAAGTCTTGACCTCAATCGCATCTCTCAACCTGCAAAATAAATTAGGGTATGCTTGCTATAATGCATCAGCGCGCGCGCGTACAATTGTGTGAGTCAGTGATAGAAAAACAGTACATTTTATATCATGTAACCTCAAGTCGATTGTGGCTTTATTTGTCTCGTAACTTTTGAATAGCTTTACACGTTAATCGGCGGTATTTTCTGGCCTCAACACCACAGAAGTGGCGCGCCGAGGGACGCCTCGGATACAAGCACGCACCCGATACAGGCGCCGTGGTCCCTCTGACGTACGTGCACACGGGCATGGACCGGGCGGAGCACAAAGAGCGCGGCGAACGTCCGCTGGTCCTCCTGTTCACGGGATCACCAGGACACTATCAGGACTTCAGCTACACCATCCCTTTTCTGGACAGGCACGGCGCCGACGTTCTCTGCTTCAACTGGCCCAGTGAGCGGGAAGCTTTCTCCGTCACCATATTTTCCCGTGTATCGTGGTGACCTGGAACAGCGAGAGCAGAACTAACACGTGTTTTGTTTCGTGACTCAAGCCCCTTTTGATCCGAGCATTCCCTGTTGACCGGAACTATACTCGGGGACAACTTATCTTGGCAGTGAAGCGAAGGCTAGAGGGGGCGGAGGTTCTGCACAATCGTGTTACTCCGCCAAGTAGTGCTGCAGCTAGCAGCTGCTTTCGGTGCCAGTTTCGGTTTTCTTTACACGCTGTGTACGCCCGTTGCCCGTCTTCACAAGCTCCGATATAGCCCTGGGTGTGCAATAAAATTTAACGAAATGTTGATTTTACCGTTTAAAATTCCATATCTAGATCTCTTATGTCTCTGTGAACTACGTTCTCACCAAAGTTTTTTTTTCTTTTTTTAGATCAGATATGTCTACAACCGCGCCCCTCAGCTCGGTTGCACGTGAGCCTGCAGCTTGTTTACTGTACAGAACAGATGCCCAGAAAGTTTTGTGGAATCCGAGAAATAAAAAAAAAAAATGAATGTAGGGAATTATTTTTCAAAGAGCACAATAGTTATAGTATATCATGTACAGCTTCTCAAAGCATTGTTAACATAATATTAAGCCAAGTAGAATTTATTTGAGCTAGGGAAATGTGAAAATTCATTATTTATGAATTTAGGGAACTCTTTGTCGGCGTGTAAAGGAGACTCTCCGCTTCGGTCCCATAGCTTTCCCTGCACTATCAAGAAAAGTTATCCCCGAGTATAGCGTTAGCATGAAAATTGACCGCATATCTGCTTGCTTCGCTGCAAATGGTGTCGAAAGACGATAGTCTTCTGCCGTCCCTGATACGTACCACCTGCTCTTCTCCCCCCTTCCACCTCTCACGCTCTTCCCCTCCCCTCTCACTCCGCCCATGATGGATGCAATGGAGGTTTTGCTGAATTCAACTTTCCCGCGTTCGCCCTGCTCTCGCGCCATCTGTTGGGACCTTTTATTACTGTTGGCTTAAAGCCGTCTACATAGCCGCGGCTTCAGTCGGCTTGCTTTTAACGCGTAGCGTCTCTTTGACTTCATTTCTAACACGTTGATTTTTCATTTACTAACGTAAACACCAGTCCAATGTGTATTCTTAATTAAATGAACGCTGCGGATCACTGTTATGTACATATATTTTGCCTCAAATAGGCCTGAGGTTTCCTTTGCGCTGTATAATGTTGACGTGTACAACCCCTTGGCCCCAGTGCTAGTAGCTTGGTTGGTTTTGGCCGGGCGGTTGAATCGAGTGACCCAGAGGCAAGGTTTTCGCGTTTAGGTAGACCAAGATAAACTATCGTCTTTAAAAGCTGAGCAAGTTGCTGAGACTCGATGCTTAAAAACCAGCCCGACGGAAGCCAGACCGAAGATACGTGTGATTGTGTTGTGTGTATGATTTCATTTTTCTGTCCGCGTCCTGTAGCTCTGGTTGTTTTCTTTTTCTCGCCAGCGTTGTCTCGCGTACCAGAGGCCACACCAGCTGTTCAATCGTGTACCTTTTACAGGAGATCGCATGTGGCTTGGTAGCGTTATAGTTCATTGCTAATTGTGGCCTTGGCAGAATGCATACCATACAGGGGGTTCAAAATTAAGCTTTATTGTTTTATTAAATTTAGGCACTTGGAGGCACGCGAACACCACCAATGCAAATAAGTTATGTGACCAGGGGGGCACAAAGTGAGATGGTAGTTATCGCTGTCAACAGCCCAGTTAGCTAAAATTTCATAACTTTTTGCTGACTGCAGTAAGTGGGTATGTTTCTATTGAATAGTTAGAGGTAGTCGTGTTTGTACACATTATTAGTTAGAAGAATTATTCTAGCGTGTCTGTGCTCCGAGGTATCCAACTCCAAATTTTAATTGTCGTTTGCATGATTACGTATGCAAGAGAGTTACGATCGGTGAAAACCTCCTCCCTGGTGTGACGCGGCTGTTGCGTGCGGCGCTTAGTCTGACAACGAGGCGAAGGCATTGGCAAACATAACTGTCCCCCTTCCCCTCTCGGCTGGCGAAACAAAAAATCGAAGAACCTGGAACAGCTGTCCTAACACGCGACCAAGCAGCCTGTAACGATGGCGCCAGCTGCCATGCCGAGATAATGGCGCGAGCGGAGAAGCCCGGGGGCAGGGCGCGTGCGTGATGGTGACACCGCACTGTCATAACTTGATTTCGCCAGCCAAGAGGGGAAATGGAACAGTTCTCATATTAACGCGATAGCGTTAAGGGCCTCGTGTCGCAGAAAATCCGGCGTCGGCGTGCGATGTTGGCTGGTGGCGGAGAAAATCATCCCCAACCACGCAGGCCCTCCGAATATATTTAGGTACATGCATATGCCACGCCTTCTTATATGACATGCGGTATACGCGGGTTATATTGCCACACCATTCTGTCATTAATGTTGCTCATACCTTGTCTTGCATTCTTGGCAAAGCTTTTCCTCGGAATTTTCAGAATGACAATCCACAAACAAATGTCATGAAACGAAACCCCCGCATGTACATGCCTTTTATGTTAAATCTTCTCAGACTGAAATATCAAAAGTACGAAACAAAAAAAATACACCATCTTCCCGTAGGGGAACCCTGAGTAGTATGCGAAGCAGCCAAGGTAGTTTTATCGGCTGTATAAACTTGGACATGCAGCAGCACCAGCAACGCGCAGAACTGTTGTCCACGCCGTCGGCGTTTTGCCCGCGTTCGCACCGAACGCGCGACGCATCACAAACTTGGTCGCGACAAGTGTAACGAGGAGCTCTATAAGTGCTACCGCATTTAGGTGCACAAAACACACTGAGCTGTGAGAGACGCAGCCATGCCGCTGGAGGGATATTTGTGAACGCTTAGTTAGCTCTATTACAACCGCGAGATACACTGCCAGCCACTGAAAATGGCATGGACAGGGTGGTCGCCCACCCACGCCATTGTCAATGGTTGGCAGTTTATCCCACGGTTGTTCTTTTTAGGTAGATTTTGCCTGCAGACACACCAAGCAGTAATTCTATGCTACAAATGACGGCGAACTCAGTGGAGGCCTCTAAAGGTCTGGCAATGCATGAAGTTGGGCGTGTTATTGTATCAGCTAATATTGCGTTACACAGAAGACAAGTACGAAAGAACAAGCAGTAACATTTGCAGCATAGATTGGAGCTCGCTTCACGTAGACAGTTGAATATGCAGACATGTCTATAACGAAGATGCATGCGCGCTTAACTCATTGGTCACCCTTCTTTAGAAAGATCTTCATCGAGGCTTCGTAGATTTTCTACCGAAACCAGCTTCAAATGTATGCTGCTTCTCTAGCATAAATGAAAGTTTCTTTGTTGTTCGGTGTTTGCATCAATTATGCAGAAGCGTAGTGGCTGTTCGAACTGGGATTTTATATGGCCGGGACGTTCTCTATAATGCGGAAGTTTACGAGGTACAATATCTGTAACAACTATTTTTTAGCACCTCTATTATTTAGCACACGCAAACCGCACAGCATACATACAGTCGCTTTATAGGCCAAGTAGCTGGCTAAGCGGTGGTAGCTCTGCAAGCTTCATACACGTTAACGCCGCGCTCACCGTCTTCGTCAGCCTTCCTCTTCACCAAAAAGACCGGCTACTGGGGGCACAGCAGTGAGGAGAAAACCCACCTTGCCATTGATTTCCTCAAGAAGCTCGACATAAAAGAGTGAGTTGCGGGCTTCTTCCCTTCTAAAACATTTAGCTTATACGCGGATTTGTTTCCGGAAGCAAAGTCCAAGTTGTCGGACGTTTGTGATTCTTTGCCGTGATATGCTTCTTTATCTTTATGAGCATCAGAGCAAGTGCCCGTCGATGACCAAATTTGTGGCAACTTTGCCACCTTTTCGGTCACATCGACGCACTTCAACGCGCTGTTACTAAATTTACTGGCGCGGTGCAGAAAACGCGTGTCTGCTGCCGGAAGGACATCTCGGTTGCAGAGGTCAGTGAATAATCAGTGAATTCTGCGAGTACTGGCCTACGGAGATAAAACTCAGAAGATCTTCTAAGAAACTTCAGAAGAATATGAGGACAACGAAACAAGTGATTGAACGAGAAAATTCCTACAGAAGTCATCTACAATGATTGCGCGAGTTATAACGTTACGAGAAAGGAAAACAGTAATATGCCACAAAGTGCAAATGCTGATATTCTAGTTGATATTTAGAGGAAGAAGTCAAGTTGCGCAGGCCAATGCAATGCATATAAAGTCGATATCTCATAATGTAACAGAATGGGTTCTAAGTAGAGATGGTCGATTATCAAGTTTTGTCGTATACGAATGGAATACGAATTCTGAGTATCGAATAGTCAAACGCAGAAGGGCATACACGTATTTAGAGCAGAGACATTTGATATCTGGACAAGTAGCCACCACGCCCGCACTAGTCTGACTAGTTAGAAAAATACGGCTGACTATCAGCGACAAAGGAGCCAGTTTTAAACACACCACTAATTGTAATGAAAAATTGCATGAGTAGCCTCTCAGCATAAGTAAGGCCGGGTTGCAAACATTTTTTCCAAGAATAAATGGCTGCTTTATAGAATGGAGTTTTTCGAGAACGCTAAATAAATGGTGGCAGAAAAAAGAGAACTTTAAAAAATAGAAAGAAAAACTGCTGAAGGACTTTCTTGGCGTATATACATGTTACAATGAAAAGATTACTGGTCATAGTGTAGCATAACTTGCATTATCTATTGTGTTTTTTCATTCCTTCGAAAACTTCTGTCATTGTTCCACTTTTGGTAATTTGCGATACTTTGTTTCGCAGATGGACAACAGTAAGATGTTACTGTTGTCCATCTGCGAAACAAAGTATGTTGTCCATCTGCGAAACAAACAAACAAAGTCCTGCAGGACTTCTAACAGTCACTTACTGCGAAATTTTTTCATTAGTATCAAGCATTCGGAAATACCGAATAGTTTCTTTTCGAATATGAATACGAATACTTAGTGGGTAATATTTGATTCGAAAATTCAAATATTCGCCCACCCCTAGTTCCAAGGAATGGAAAGCTCAGCCAAGGAAGGCAGAGTGTTAGGTGGAGTTATGAAATAAAGAAATTTGCAGGGATAGGCTGTCAGCAAGAGTAATGATGATGTCGATCGGCAAGATCAGTTAAGAATTGTGCCACTTAACAGCATTATTTGTTTCTCGGGCCGATTTCAGCTTCTCTGCAGTGGCGCAGCTATAGGGCAGAGTTAAAAATCCACTCACTTTTTAACCCCCACAAGCGTTTTAACTTTGGGGAGTCTTTGCAGGGTCGACTTGCTGGTAAGCCACAGCTCGGGTGCCTACCCTGCGGTCGAGCTGACCGCCGAACATTCTGACGTCCAAGTGAAGTCCCTGGCTCTCCTTATGCCCACCACCGGCACCGACGTCAGGTTGGTTGGTGCGCAGAAAGGCAGGAGGGTTTAGAATGCAGGGATGACAAGATAAAAAAAAAAGCCTAACTGGTGTGCCACGAATAGGCCGAGCCCATAGACAACACCTCACAGCTGCTGTGGACCTTCGCTGCTCAAGCAAATGGCAGTGGGCGTCGTCAAGCTGCCCATCCGATGTCAGCTTGCAAGACCCGAAAACCCTCATATTTCACGTACGCGCCTCCCCTATAGGGCGATCAAAATTAAGCTTTACAGATTTGATAAAATTATGCGCTGAGAGGTATACGTGAAATCCTCCTTCGCACGTAAATTGTGGGGCCAGAGGGATACAAAGTGAGATGACAACTGTCGCCATCAGGCATCTAATTCACTATATCGATTAATGAACTTCTTTAGTGACTGGAGTAAGTGGGCGCATTTGTGTTGGAAACTTAGAGGCAGTCGTATTCCCTACACAATGCCATTTGGTAGAATTATTCTAGCATGCCCGTGTTCCGTGATATCTTCCTCTAAATTTTCAACTTAGTTCGTATGTATTACGCGCGCAAGACGGTGAGGATCGGCGCGAAGCTCCTCGCCGGTATGACGTGGCTGTTGCGTCACACACTGGCCGCTTAGCTTATCCCCTGGCCTCATGACTTACATTTTAATATTAATTTTAATAAATTTGTAAAGCCTAATTTTGATCCCCCCATATATTCGGGAAGACGGTTCAGACTCCTTGTTGTGAGCAGATGAATGCTCTGACGTTTGCACCTATCTCTCATGGGCCTCTCATGGGCCAGTGGAATGCGCTCAGGCTGCGATTCCACTTTGCAAGCTTTATGCAAGCTTTTTCTTTTTATCCTGACGCAATAAGCTTATGGAACAACTTAGCAGAAGAAGCTGTGCAGAAAAAGATCCGAAAAAGACCCGAAAATCGAAGCATCAATTGCGATAGCAAATTAGTAGAGAGCTATATGGAGTAAGGATAGTAGTTTATCAGCTGTATAAACTTGAACATGCAGCAGCACCAGCAACGCGCAGAACTGTTGTCGACGCCGTCGGCGTTATGCCCGCGTTCGCACCGAACGCGCGTGGCGTTGGTGACTGTTGCCGGTGCCTCTGGGGGCGGCTCAGAGGTTTTCGACTAGATCAGAATGGGACACTCGTTGAGCAGATAGATAAGTGGTTCTTGAGGGAAAGGGAAAGGTTGGCGCTATCTTCTGCAGCCCTTGAGGGAGCACGGCTCAGCGCCAACGGGGAGGGGTAAGTGGGAGCGAAAGAAGGGATAGAGTGGAGTCGCCATGGCTGGGCGAAGCAAAACCGGCAGGCATAGGCGGCACGTATCAGGCCGAGATGAAAGGCCTTGGTGTGCTGCAGAGTCTGCAGGGGTGTTGTGCCAGGCTGGTCAGGCCCGGGGTGGGTGGGAGGCCGTGAGGCCTTCCCGCTTGTAGAAATGTCCTTAGAGGCGTGCGGAGAGCCCTGACGAGTCAAGGAACTCCACGACGCCTCGAAGTGCACAAAGGTGGTGTCGGCCGGGGAAGAGGAGATCTTCCTCCTTGCCAGAGGGGAGGCCCAGGCGGCGGAACTCCTGCAGGAGTGGGCCCCGCTGCTGGAGGTACGCCGGGCAGGCCAGCAGGAGATGTTCGATCGTCTCCGGCTCCCCGCAGGAGCTGCAGGCCGGGGACGTCGCTCGTCCCAATCGGTAGCTGCGTGCTGCCGTCCAGCTGCAGCCGATGCGGAGCCGGAGAAGGAGCGAGGTCTCCCTGCGAGCCAGGCCTCGCTGGGGGAGTGGTCGTGGGGGGCATCCCAGTGCCACCCGTTTGTCTGGGTGGTGGGTCGCCAGGTGTCGCCGCAGCCTCAGTCCAGTGAAGTCGCCCTCCGTCACGGCCCGACTGAGGGGCACAGTGGTGTGGTGGGCGTCCTTCGCCAGGGTGTCGGCTGCCTCGTTGCCCGGGATCCCTACGTGGGCGGGGATCCAGTGCAGGGACACCGGGTGGCCTGCGTCCTGCAGCGCTGTCAGCCGGGTAGACAGCAGTGCGACTCCAAGGCTGGCGCTTTCTGGCCTCTGCAGGCCGAGGAGGGCTGCCTTGGAGTCGCAGAGGATGGCCGCTGGTACCCCAGGAAGCTCCTCGGAGAGTAGGTCGACGGCCAGGTGGAGGCCTGCCACCTCCGCTGCAGTCGAGCTGGCGTGTCTGGGCAGTCGACACTGCCTGCTCTTCTGCAGGGCTGGTGCCGTGCAGGCCGCCGTGGCAGAGCCGGTGTCCGGTATCACCGAACCGTCGACGTACACCAGGAGGTGGTCTCCGAGGGTCTTGTCCAGGAGGCAGGCGGCCGTCTGCTGCAGGGCGCAAGCGGGCGAGCGCCTCTTCGAAATCCCGGGCAGCTCCGTGGCGATGGGGACAGGAGGCCTCTGCGGTGGGGGCAGCTATACCGCATTCGGCGGTGGGTTGCCAACCACCTCCTCGTAGAGGCGGCACAGCTGACCCATCCTTGAGGAAGGCCGGGACTGGAGGCGACGCAGCAGGCCTCTGCCATCAGGAGCATGGTGGAGGCGGTCGACGTGCCTCAGCCCCTGCTGCAGGAAGAGGAGCGACAGGGGCCATGCTCCAGCCTCCGCAAGGGTAGCGGCAATCTGGGAGCTCCGGGGGACGCCCAGGCAGAGTCGGATGGCCGCCCGGTGCTGCAGCTCCAACTTTTCGAGGCGGCGTGGCGGCAGCGCCACCAGCGGGAGGGCGAACCGCAGGCGTGATGTGGCCGCCGCCTCGTAGAGCCGCAGGGCCCACTTCACCGAGCAGCCCTTTCCATGAGCAAGGAGCTGCGACACGGCCTTGCGGACTCTGATGGTCTGGGTCTGCATGGCCCCGACTGCCGGTCGCCAGGTTAGCCGGTGGTCGATGCGCAGCCCAAGGTACGACACAGTCGTACTCCATGGGATGCGCACGCCTTCCAGCTGCAGCCGGGGAGCTGAGCGCCGTGCCGCTGCTCTCGGGTGGACGAGGAGGGCCACCGTCTTCCCCGTCGAAACCGAGAGCCCGATGCTTCCCAGGTAGGCGGCCGTGGTGTCCAGGGCTCTCTGGAGGGCCAGGCACACGTGGCGGCTTGACTGCGGCGGTCCCCGCACCCACAGGGCGATGTCATCCGCGTAGATGGAGCACTCCACCTTGTAGTGAGGGTCGGTCGGCAGTGCAGCAGGCAACCGGGCCAGGGCGAGGTTGAAGAGAAACGGGCTCACCACTGACCCTTGTGGTACGCCTGCTGCGACCGGACGGGGAGCGCTCCTTGCATGGCCCACGCGGACCCTGAGAGTGCGGTCGTTCAGGAACGATGACAGGAACCGCCGCAGGTTGCCGCCAATGCCCAGGAGGTCCAGAGCCTGCTGGACGACCGCATGTGGGAGGCCATCGAACGCCCCCTTGACGTCGATGAGGAGGAGCATGGCGAGGTCTCCGCTGGCCCTGGCGTCCTCCAGGGTGGAGACGACGTCTGCGATGGAGTCCGCAGTGCACCTTCGGCGCCGGAAGCCTGTCTGCTGGTCCGCGAGGAACCCGCAGGCGCGGGCCACCCATTCGAGCCGTGCCAGAGCAATGGCCTCCATCACCTTGCAGGCAGCGGAGGTGAGAGAGACCGGTCGGTATGAGGATAGCTCGTTAGCAGGCTTATTGCTCTTCAGAATGGGGGCCACGATGGCTGTGCGCCAGGCCTCCGGCACCTGTCCTGACCACCAGATGTTGTTGTAGCAGTCGAGCAGGCGTCGTTGTTCACTGGTGGCCAGGTTGCGGAGCATCTGGAGTGTCACTCCGTCTGCTCCCGGTGCACTGCGACGCTTGCCCCTCCTCAGGGCCGTCTGCAGCTCGTGGAGAGTCAGTGGGTCCTGGCACATGGCCGCGATCTGGCTGGTCGCCCACTCCGGATGCAGCTCCAGCAGGCAGGTAGGCGGGTTGGCAGGGGGAAGTCCGACCGGCAGGATGGCCGCAGCGAGGGCAGCCGGGGGGGCGAAGTGGTCCGCTAGCAACTCCGCCAGGGCCGCCTCGCTGATGCCCAGCGAGATAGCCACCGCGAGGACGGGGTGGCGGTTGACTTTCCTGCCGGTCAGGGACTTTAGGAGGCGCCAGGCCAGGGGGCCCCTGGAGCGGTTCTCGATGGTGGCGCAGAGGCTCCCCCAGCTCTGGCTCCTTCTGCGCCTGGCCTGTCGTCTGCAGCGGGCATCCGCTCTCCTGTATTCGGTCCAGTGCTCTGCATTGCCCGTCCGGATTGCTCGGCGCTCCACGCGTCGCCTGGACGCACGGAGGTTGAGCAGGAGCAGATCCGGGGCAGGAGTATCGGGCAGAGCAGAGCACTGGACTGTGGCTGCCTGGGCGCACTCCATGATGGCACTCAGGAGGTCACAGCCATCTTCCAACTCACTGCAGCGCTTCCTGAACAGGGACCAGTCTGTGACGTGGTATGTTCGTGACCTCGGCCTTCTCCCACACCCGGGGGTGATCAAGATGGGGAAGTGATCAGATCCCCAAGTGTCGGGAGTTGTAGCCCAGTCATAGGAGCGCTGCTCGGTGGTAAGGGAGAGGTCGATGGCTGTGCTCACCCCACGGCGGACGTACGTGGGTCCTCCTTTGTTGAGTACCACCAGGCCTGCTCGGCTGATGGCGTTGCAGAGGTCCCTGCCTCGGCGGGTGCACCTGCGGCTGCCCCAGTCGGTGTGGTGGGCGTTGAAGTCACCGCACAGGACTGCATGTCCACCGAGGCGTGCTGCAAGCCGCACCAGGCTGGAGGGGTCCCACTGTTGTCCAGGACGAACGTAGACGCTCGCCACGGTCGTGTCCTGTCTGTCAAGGCGTACCGTGACAGCACAGCACTCCATGGCGCCGCCTACGACGTCCGAGACTGGGGTCACCGAGTGGGCCAGGCTGCTGCGGACGTAGATGGCAGTCCTCGGCTTCCCCTTCTTGTGGGCACCCTCCAGGCAGGGAGCGTCCGTGCAGCTCTGCGTCGAGCACGTGGTGGCGCCAGAGTAGCCCGTGTATCCCGGCAGCCGCAGGTCCTCGGCCACAGTGTACACCTCCTGCAGTGCGAGGACGTCGAAATCACACCGCAGGAGGTGCGCGCACAGCTCTGCATGCCGCCGCCGCAGTGAGTTGGTGTTCCATTGGAGAACACTCGGGCGGCGACGGCATTTCCCAGCTGTGGCTGGTGAGGGATCAGCCATGCTGGTTGACTGTGGTCGGGACTGCCACTGCCTGCAGGCAGATGGCTCGGAGGGGGCTCTCGGCAGGCAGCATCTCCCCGATCGCCTTCAGGGCGAGCTGCAGGCTGGCAATGATCTGGTCCCGAGGGTCCGGGCCAGGCATTGCCAGTGATGCTGGGGCTGTGGTGGGCTCGCTCTCAGGGGTGGCAGGCGGACTCGTTGAGCAGCGTCGGAAATCTTACCCACCTTCTCGCCTCGCAACGTTTCAGATGCGAAGCATCTTATGCTCGGGGCTATGTCACTCACTCCCTCCCTCCGCCGTGCGGCGTCCACTTCCGGTTCCGCTTTCGGTTCCGGTTCCACTTCCGCTTCCGGTTCCGGAAGCCAGCTTCCGGCTTCCGGAGAACGCTTCCGGCGTTTTGCCCGAATGATCCCCAGGTGCTTCGCCCACTCATCATCATTCACTTCGTCCTCTCATTCTCCCCCCTCAACGCTGCGTTGAGTGCCACGGACAGCGCCAGCGTCAACGCCAGTGCTGAGACGCCGATGCCAGCCGAGGCGACAAGACGCACCTCGCCACGGCTCCGCGATTTTCGCCCAAAATACCCGACCTATCGGATATACGACGCTCAACTCTTCTGACGGATGCGACCAGTGTTCCGGCACCCCATGGACATCATGTAGGGTAAGCCGGAGCAGTGTACTCCCGTTTCGGAAGCTTTTTCTTGGATCTGCGACACGGCGGCCTCGCTGTCCCTAACCGCCGGAGCCTCGCCGGCGGCTGGGGTAAACGCGACTGGGCGTTCCGGCGTCATGGACGAAGAAGCGGCTATGGAGCTGTTACAAGACCAGCTTGAAGAAAAGAACCTCACTCCTGTGCATGTCGTGCGACGCCACGTTAGCCCTCAGACCATCATCATGAGGCTGGGCACAAAACTCAACCTTGCAAAGTATCCGACGTATCAAGTCACGAACGCCATCGGCGTCGCTGCCGGTCTCGCGGCGTCTGAGGTGCGCGACGTCAATATACAAGTCAGACAGCTGCAGAACCTCGTCGCGGCAACGAGCGGGAGGGAATCGGCGACTCAGAAACTCGCTGGCTTGCGCTCAACGACACTCGACGGAGAACGACACGATGTGACTGCCTACGTGGCAGCCGAAGCACAGCACGCACGCTGCGTAGTCCATGGCCTCCCTAAGGATATCCCGGACGATCAGCTCCTGTCCATAATCAGCATCGAAGACCGGCACATTTTGGCAGCACGGCGACTAGGCCAGTCAGAGACTATACTCCTCACTGTTAAGGGTGCCACGGTGCCCAAGGAAGTCAAGATGGGCCTGTGGCTCACAAAGACACAACCTTTTCGCCCTCGCGCCGTGCAGTGTACCATTTGTTTCACCATTGGACACCGCGCCGATGTGTGTCCCACGGCTCATGAATTCACTCGTTGCGAGACATGTGGACAACAGTTCCCTCCCGCCCAACGACCCGACCAAACAGCGCACGAATGTGAAGTTAGGTGCTTCAACTGCGAGGGACCGCACGGTGCTCGCGACCCACGGTGCCCCAAGAAACAGCAGGGTGACAAGCTCACCCGCCTCGCTGCAGAAAGGAGACGACTCAAGACCACATCAAAGGACTCCGGTCAGCCCAAAAACCGCCAAACAAGCCAGAGCATAGCAACCAACCCACCTAAGAAAAACGACCAAAACTACCCCTCGCTACCACTCCACAACCGCTTTGAAGCTCTACGAGATACGACACCGGACCCAAAATCGGAGCCCAGACCCAGATCTGGCAGTCTGCCAGGCTACCCAACGAAAAGATCGACGCCACCCCCGCCACCACCCAAGCCGAAAACCCCAAGTTTTGTGCGGGCCCTGCTCTCCCAGAAGCCGCCCGCGCATTCCGAAGAACCCCCGCAGAAGCAACCCAGGCACTCCTCCCCAGAAAAGGTGAGTCCGTCCTTCACTCCTCTGGGTCGCAGTGTTAGCAAACTACATAACACCACTACACCTTCAACCACATCTACTCCCTCTTGCGCTGGCCTACAGGAATCAGCACCTCCGGGATACTTTCTCGCATATAAAGCCGAGACGGATGCGAGATTAGAAACCATAGAAAGACAACTTAATCTTCTGCAGAAGCAACAAGTCGAAATGCAAACACAGCAAGCAGAGATACTTAAACAACTTGCAGCACTCGTACAATCGGTTGAACTCCTCCGAACCGCAGCATCTACGCGCAGGCGCGGTACAGCACGTTACGAGGCACACCCATACAAGCAAATCAATACCAATAATGGCAACGTCGAATAACTCTCAGTGCGTTCCGTCACAGCACACTACGGGGATAATTGTCTGGCAGTGGAACTGTCGGGGAATTCGCCGTAAACGTAACACCCTCTTACATTTCATCGCGCATTCCTCGCGTAAGCCCGATGTGATAGTTCTCCAGGAACCATTAGCGTGCATCTCCTTACCAGGCTATACAACCTACAGTGCTCCTAGCATCCCAGTAAAACGTAGGCATGGGACTGAACAGGTCACATACCGAATCATGGCAACAACGCTGGTATCGGACCGACACACGGCTGTGCAGGAACACCTCGACCACCTTAATAATGAAAATGAAGAAAGGGTTTTCTTAAAATGCCGATTTTTCCGAGAGTACGACATGAACATCATCAACACATATCGGTTACCTAATACGAAATTTCAACGAACCCCTTGGCACCACCTCCTTAGGCAGCTTGAAAAGTCAGACTTGCTGTGGACAGGAGACTTTAATAGCCGTCATGCCTACTGGGGTTACCCAGACTCCTCTGCGGCCGGGAGGATCCTTCTCGACTTGGCCCACACACACCAGCTCTCTCTTCTCAATGACATCAGCACACCGACCAGAACGGGAAATTCTGTGCAGCGCGACACGAATCCCGATTTGGCATGGGGCAGGACATGAAAGACACCTGACTGGCGTAATCTGGGCGAAACATTCGGCAGTGATCACTGCATCCTCGAAATTACCGCTCCCTTACCTAATCGACAAAGAAGTCCCAAGTGTGGTTACTACTCTATTGCCACGGAACTCACAGACTGGGACGCCTTTCGCAAGGTGACTACAAAATTCCAAACGTCTACGCTAGACGCGTGGAATCACTCCCTCCGCACAGCACATAGACAAACCACCAAAACAGTCCAACGCAACGAGGACAACCCACAAATTGATGGACATCTCGTAACGCTCTGGGACAAAAGGCATGCCCTAATCCGGAGATGGAAACGCAACAAACTAAACAAACGTCTCAGAGCCCGCATAGAGGAGATCACGCAAGAAGCTCAAGAGTACGCGGACAAGTTGGCTACCGACAACTGGCTGGATATCTGCGAGAGTGCAGGTAACAACCTACACACGAGCAAAGCGTGGTCTCTCTTTCGCACGCTGCTTGGACAACCCAAACGAAAGAACCACCTAGAGGTTTTACAACTAAAGAAAGGAATTAACTCGAAAACCTTAGCAGAACAAATTGCGGACCACTTCTTCCCAACAGCTACCATCATTCGTAGCACACAACCTCTACCTGTATTGGCAGACCACACTCCTTCCGATCTCGACCGCCCCTTCACAATGGGTGAGCTGAGAATTGCCATCAATGCCTGTAAACGGCAGACAGCACCGGGATGGGACGGGATAACTAACAAGATGTTACGAAATTTACCCGACACTCAACTGCAATACCTCCTCGACACCATCAACCAAGTTTGGGACACAGGCAATATACCCTCAGCATGGAAAATGGCCACGATAATTCCCATTCCCAAACCTAATAAGACCCCACACGAAATTGCGAATCTCCGCCCCATTTCACTGACGTCGTGTCCAGGAAAACTTATGGAGCGCATGGCACTATCACGACTACTCTGGAAACAGGACATGACATATCCGGTCGACCCACGTGTAATCGGATTCCGGAAACACATGTCAACGCAAGATGCGATGCTTGCTTTGCAGGATGTGTACACTGAATACAGTACTTCTCAACTGCGCGCCATAGTTGGCCTGGACATCAAGGGTGCTTTTGACCACGTCGCCCACGAAGCGGTTCTCGAAGGCCTTAGAGAGATCCGACCGGGACAGAAGCTATATAACTATGTCCGAAACTTTCTTACTGACCGTACTGTTTCCGTGAAGGTAAATGAGGTAGAAGCAGACGCACGGTACCTCCAACAAGGGGTGCCGCAAGGGTCGATTCTGTCACCAACCCTCTTCTCCCTCGCTCTCAACGGTCTGACGCGCCATCTCAGAGCTGTGCCAGACCTTCATTTTACAATATATGCGGACGACATCACCCTCTGGACCTGCAAAGGTTCACCATCAGAAATACAACACACAGTACAGTCGGCCGTTGACACCACAGCTCGGTACCTTCATGAAAGAGGGCTCACACTATCCAATGCCAAATCAGAGTACATCGTCGTCACGAACGGGAAACTTCCAAAGGCTCGGGAAGATCGGCAGCTCATTACACTCTCCATACAGAATGACCCCATTCCTAGGAAGCCCTACATAAAGGTGCTAGGCTTCTGGTTGCAAGACGACGGCAAGTCCAAGGAATGGCTTCAACATACAACCGAATAATTACAACAAGTTCACCGCCTCTTGAAACGCACTACGCGTAAGCTAAGAGGCATCAAAGAACATCACTCAGGCGCATGACCCTGGACCTAGCCATACCCCGCGTCATGTATCAATACCCGTATATGGAAATTACTAAGACGCAAAAATCTAAGCTTGAAACCATGCTCCGTCAAATCTCTCGAACAATATTGGGTACCCCACAATACGCCAAGTCCGCAAGGGTTCAAGATACGGCGATTCTTCCTAAACTCGACGAGCTGGCTCAACTTCACCGTGAAGCACGGTGAAGTTGAGCCCGCCTCAAGCTCTCTGCACAAGGACACGCCCTGCTTAGTGAGTTGGGCTACGATATACCTCCACCATCCGCATTCGAAGCAACCCGGCCCCCATGGGCGACGCTCGACCAGATCGCCGTCGAACCTGTACCACGACACATTGACCCAGACAGACAGCCAGGACGACGACAAGCACGAGCCCAACACCTCCACGAAAACACAGAAGAGTGGATCTTGTACACGGACGCATCTCCTTCTCAGAGCTGCGAGGGCTACCGGACAGGGATAGCGTCCGAAGGAGTACCATTGTCCTGGGGCTTCCATTACAACATTAGCACTCAACGCCTGGCAGAAATCACGGCCGTTGTAGAGGCCGTTACCATGCCCAACCCGCATGCCCGTAATATACTGATACGCACAGATAGTCAAGCAGCCTGTCGAGCCCTCGCGACAGGTGACATTCCAGACGCGCATTACAACGCATTAGCTAACCACTTTGATGCCCACCCTTCCATACGTGTGCGGATACAGTGGATACCTGGTCACTCGGGGATTAGAGGGAATGAAGTGGCACATGCCACGTCCCGCGCAAGTCTCCCGGGCCCTCCCCTGTGGTGGCCGGATTCACTGAACCGTACCGAATTACTTGCTCTGGCACGTTCCGATCGGCGCTAAAGATTAGACGAAATGCGTAGCAACTGCAGAGTTTATCCGAATCCACCCCACTCCATGACACGACGCGAGGCGGCCCTAGTGCGGCGTGCGCAAACACACTCTCTACTGACCCCCCACATACAGCACTACATACAAGGCAATGACGGGCCTCCCACCTGTGTGGCATGCGGTGGTTTCCCGGATAACGCCCACGTTCTGTGGGATTGTCCGGGTGCCCATGCAGCCATGCGCGGGAGCTTCAGTCAAATACCTACTACAAGAAGACCTGCGACCCTGGAGGAGTGGCTGGCGGACTCCTCCCCAGACATTATGAAAGCACTGCTCGTACACCTTAAACTTCTGGGCCTGTCTGAAGATTAGGCCTCGCTCTTTTTGGTGGACCCGGACTGGGGTCTATTTTTTTTAAAATAAAGTTGTTCTCTCTCTCCCTCTGGACACCTATTCGTACTCCCGGATTGTGCGACAAGTTCCCGTCGCATTTCCTTGGACCCTACATTGTTACTGCCCAAACCTCCCCAGTGAACTATCTGGTCACTCCAGTCGAGGTATCTACTGACAGGCGTTCCCGTGGTTCCGAGATATTTCACGTTTCTCGTCTCAAACGCTTCGTTCGCCTTTCGTTTCCAGTCTGAGCCACGACCTGGCCGGCCGCTCGCGTGGAGGGGGGGGGGGGGGGGGGCAGCTAAGGAAAGCATCAACATGCGGGAGCCGGGACGAGATGGCCTTTATCCCTAATGGTGCTTTGATACCGCATATTGATTTTAAGCCATGATTATAGGCACTGTGAGCGTGGAACAAGGCCAGTCACGAGGATAGGTTTATAACAAATAATTGCCTACGTCGCACGATTGTGAGTTTCTTTCTTGCTTCTGTTAGTTAGGAAGGAGGCGAGTACCTGTGACTCTCAGCTTCTTAGGCAACGCAGTCTGTTTGAGAATAATTGCGGGGTACTGAAGTTTACACTTCGCATATAAGCGCAGCGATTCTCAGCTGCCCAGCACCTCCAATGCCCCCTCGATCTGGTCAGACGCTCCGGCAGAGGCTTCGACTTACCGCGGGCGACCCGACCATGGCGATGGCGAGCTGCAGGCGGCGTCGGTCGCTGTACTTGAGGTGCCGCACCCTCTCCTTGCGCCGGTTGAAGAGCTGGAACTCGTAGAGCGAGATCTGCGCCTCGCTCGCCGCCTTGCGCCTGCCCATTCGGCGCAGGCGCGCGAAGAAGAACAGGTTCTCCTCGATGCTCAGCTCGTCCAGCAGCGCATCGGTCTGCGGGCAGTAGCCCAGCAGGTGGCGGATGTGCCACAGGTCCTTGCGCACGTCGTAGCCGCTGCCCACGCACACGGTGCCCCCATGGGGCCTCGACAGACCGCTCACGATCTTCAAGATGAGCGACTTGCCGCTGCCATTGGTGCCCAGGAGCACGGTGACGTGCTCGGCGTACATCTTCATGCTCACCTTATTCAGGACCGGCACCGACCGCAACAGCGTGATGACGTTCTGCGGGGAAGCGGAGTGGCACCGAAGCTTAGAATTGATACGTTACAGTTCTCCCTAGATTTACTGAGATTAGTTGATCGAACGCAAGGAAAACGTGGATTTTTTGATGTCGCTTCTGCCTGCTCCTGTGCAACTGGTTCACTGTCCACATGCGAGGTCTCGGAAATTGCGCAAAATAAAAGGGCATCGTGTAACATGGTCTCATGTCTTTCTGCTTTACGTCTGTCAATGCGAAGCAACTGATCGGTCGACTGATTGTTTGATTGTTCGACTGGTGATTGATTGCTTGATTGTAATTAGGACCTGAAAGTCCCTCGCCATCTTGGTAACCTTGGGACACATCTTTCGGATTTGATTCAGAATGTAGCGTGCCCATTCGAACGGGTTTTAATGCAGCAGCATTATATGGATCATTACAGGTTTTCAGCGGGAGAGGGTACCATCGAGTTTGCCAGATGGGTGCCACGCCGGTAGAAGGAAGGACGAGAAACGGTCGCAAATTTGCAGAAGCCGTGACTAAGTTACGGTGCCAAGGTGCCAAGCGACAGCGTCGTAAGCAACAGTCACGTAAGGATAGCCCGCCCGCGCTACCACATATATCTCACTCAAGTGTAGCATAAAAAGCCCTTCTCCCTCCCAACGTTTTCAATGAAATCTGTTTGGAAGATTGAGATATTAGCTTTTATGCGCCCTTTCTCCTGTAATGTTATTTTGACGAAATTCCTCCTAATTTGAATTAGCTTCGCATGCTATATACTCAGCAGGTGCGGGCAGTGGTATTTCAGCCAACTTATATTTACTTAGCAAATGAGGTCTATCACTGAATTCGGCAGCTCTAAAGAAGCAGTTCATTATCCATCTGGGCATCCGCAGTCAACATCGAGTAGCGCAGCGCGTACTGCGTTGGTCGCCATGACAACAGCTCAAAGGGCAGCGAAAAATTTGCCACTTACAGAACAGCTTTCCTTAAAAATGAAAGCTTAAGAAAATCATGCGATTTAACGCCCCTAAGCAACGGCGTAGTCGGGGTTGAACAATTTCGACCAGCTGGGTTAATCAGAAAGCTCAGACTTTTTTTTTTTTAATTGCATTCCGCTCCTGTCGCAATGAGGCAGCTGCGGCCGGAAACTGGACCCGTGACCTTGTAGTCAGCAGCAGAATGCCATATCCACGGAGCCACCGCAGCGCCCCCCCCCCCCCCCCAAAAAAAAAAAGGGAAGAATAAGAATGAAGACGTGTCTAAGAACTTTTTTGAGTGCCCGTATTAAGAAGACCGAGCAAGCTCACGAACACTATAGCGAGCCCGCAAATGTCCTGCGAAGCTTGGGCGGCTTTGGTGAAGCGGCAAATCCTGCTCGATTAACTCCCGTGTGACTGGACACTCGCGTAACGCGGTTCTAAAGTGGCGATCGCAATGCTCACTTTGGACAGCTTGTGGAGAACCACGAAAGGCTGCAAATCCGGTGGCACTGGTTCCGTGGTGAACTTCTCGGCGCTCATACGCCGGACGCTCGGTGTAGAGCTGAACAGCTGGTACTTCATGCCCCAATAGTCGGGCTGCCTCGTAACAGAACAGAATAATACAAAATTAGAGCCGTACTATATAAAGGCAGGGGCACGGGGGCTTCCAATTAAGCTGGAGCTGAGCGGAATGCACATGGAATGCATACGTCGCGCGCATCTCCAGCGTATACTCCGTCTCACAAGTTGTTGTCAGCACTGCCGAAGGTACGAGGCGTACACAGGCAATATTCTTGCGCGGCGGTATATAGTTCCGGGCGTAACTGGCTGATATTTGGCTACACTAGAGACTTATTTTTGCTCGCTACATGATACGGTACAGCGATACGTGACATATTAGGACCTTAGCGCATGCACGTCGTATACCGATAATTACGGTGGCAGTTACCGCCGATAAACGCAATAGCAACATGGCAGTGCCGATACTGCGCCGACCATCCCGCTTCTATGTGAATTCGCGCTGGTTACTGGCTCTCCGCCCTGTCAGCAAGAAACAAGCGGCAAAATCCGTCATCGCTCAGTCTCATCTGAAGCTGAGGTTAAATCATCAGGTATGTTTTGTCGTAATTATTGAGGTCGGCTGTTTGTTTTCCCGCTGCTAGGACTACAGACACGGTACCGAGGCGTAAAACTGGTTTGATTTCTAGTTAGCAGATGACGCCACAGCATTAGCATTGGTGATGCGTTGACGATGCGGAACACTATAAAGGCCTAATTGTTCACTACATTATTAATTTACTACCCTGCTCTAGCACGGTATAGGTGATGACGGTAGCGAGCAAACGCCAAGTAGACGCCGAGCAGATGCTGTGGCACACGTGAACATGTGTAAGGGCATTCGCCCGTACTATACTTGTTAAGGAGGCTACAAGGTACAGGTAAAACGAAGCCCTGCTGTCGCATGCATGTAAACTCAGCTTGTGGTTACGATGTCAAAGCATTTTTTTTTTGCGTCTATTCCACCAACCATGGAGCATGTAACAGGATGGCAAGCAGACGCTGAGCAGACGACGCGAGCACATCTCGAGGGGCATTCGGACTTCCTATTGGCTAAGAATTCGCGTAGCTTCCACTATGCTACAACCAGCTTGTTATTGAGTATAATTCTCATTGCACGACGCCCACACATACAGTGCATTTTGAAAGCGTTCGTTATAGCGCAATCCAGTTGTTTCCTACAAAAAAATTGAGAGGGAACTCTGGCGACATATTGTCTACAGGGAGCTGCGAGAATGGCCATTTAGTAAGCGTGATAATGATGTCATAGTGCTTGGATTTATTTAGTAGACTTCGTCCATCTCCATGGCTTCAAACGGACAAGTACACTGTGGATCAACGTGACGTAGTCGCTCTGTTGTATACACGTTAATAGTTAAGCTTCTTTACTCTCTACTCTGTTATCCTCTCTCCCTGTCCTTTTACTGGAACTCCCCCCCCCCTCCCCCCTGCTGACCGCCATGCAGGTGTCAGCAGTCTGCGCTAGACAGTAACATTCCAGTCTGCATTAGTTTCCTTCGTTTCATTTCGCTTTTATTTATTCATTCATTCATTCAGTAAATAAACAACCAGTTACTACTACTACTGCTACTTCAAAAGAGTGTGACATTGGTCGTTAATAATGTTCAACAAAATATGACGCTGCAAACGCAAAATTTGCAATGATTATTCACGTGCGCAGAGGTTGATTGTCTCTCGGTGTAAATAAAAGTACGATCGCTAGAATATAGAGAAAGATAAAGGGCAATATATAACTCCACACGAGCGTCCGAAGCCACAACCACCACGATTAAACAAATTCAGGTGGCACATATCATTGCCGTACTGGCTGAACTATCGCAGCACCAGAGCTCCTCCCTTTAGTAATTTCTGTAGGAAACTCGATGTCGCAACGCTTACGACAGAGGAACCGGACGCACACGAAGCGCTTGAGCTTCCTATGCCTATCTGCGTCCCGTTCCTCTATACTGCGTACGATTGCGGCTTAGCGACAGCGAAAGCTTTCGCGACAAAGTACCAATGGGTTGAAATCGCAACCTCGTTAAGCGTAACTCGGCCGCAAGAAAATTTGGAGGACGCTTAAGCTTCGCCTTTTAGAGTGGGACGCGATAGCATTCAAACATCCCTGGCTGCTTATCAGGCTTTCTTTCTCGTATATTCAAATTACAATCCGACGCTGTCACGTCTGTAGATTGTGGTTAAGTCGTACTTTACGATTTTTCTGACGGATTTTACTTTGAGAAATTCAGTTTTTGTTCACTAACGCCTTGCGCCACGCGAAGGGCCTGCCCGGTCGGGGTGGTTCGGGATGATGAGGTTCGGCATGATTATTTCCGCCAACGACGCCGGCGCCGGCACCTGGTTTTCTGCGACAAAGGGCCCTTACTTAACGCTGTCGCGTAAATACAGTTTTCGCATTGCAGGCAGAGAAACAGGCGCAGCGATGCTGCTCCGAAGTTACGTCCGAAGTAAGTTCCTCGCGGTTCTCTCGTTCGTAGGACGCAACTCATCTTCGAGCCCACTCAAAAATTATATTAAATTCGAGGAGTTTTACGTTCCAAAACCACACAATCTGATCACGAGGCATGCCGAGGGGGACTCCGGCATAATTTTCACCACCGCGGGTTATATAACGTGACTCTAACTGAAGTATATACACGAGCGTTTTTGCATTTCACCCCCATCAAAACGCAGCTGCTGTGGCCGGGATCGTACACGCCATCGTACACCCAACGCCACAGCCACTAAGTTACCACGGTTGGCTCTGACTTTCCAAAGCCACTCGCTCGATACGGGAGACGCTGCAGAGGCGTGGTTATGATTAGCTTCGACCACTTGTGGTTCTTCAACGGCCGTCCTAAGCTGTGCGCTTGATCATTTTTATAATTCAGCTGTCATCAAAATACGGACGCTTCGGTCGGTATGCCAACCGCTACTTCGTAGTAACACAGTGCAGAGCGACAGGGCGAGGACGGAGGTGAATTTTGACACACGCACAGTGATGTCTTATCAATCACAACCAACTAGCCCACCCACGTGCTTTAGCCAATCTCGCTACTTCGTGCTCGGAAGCGGAACGCCACAATCGCCGAGTCACAGCGTCAGGGTGTCTGAGCTTACTGTACTGGAAAACGTTTTGTTTTAAAGGGGGCCTGAAGCAAGTTTTATTCAAGTAAAGAAATGCATTTGAAGTTAAAATGGGCGATTTCAGAAATACTTGTTTAGATCGTGCGAGCATATCATATCAGCACGTTCAACAGCGCCGCTGTAGTCCGCGCTCGGGGTTAATGGCCATTGGGCATGACCTCAAAGATTGGGCGGAGCACGATTTTTGATCTCGGATGCCGTGTACTGGGCGCCGGATTTCAAGCCTGCTATGCAAGAAGATGAGGCATCTGTACGCTGCAGCAAAAATCGGGAGATCAGTTTATTTGAGGTGAAATAAGGAGACGAGCGTTTTCGCATTCCGTCTTTATCGGTCTGTGCGGCTGGGAGTCACGACCGCCACCTCGTGTTCGGCAGCGAAGAGCCATAGCCACGAACCTGTACACCGTAGCTGATAACCCCGCGATCAAGAACTAAGCTCCAACACTCGATCTCGCAAATAGAAAAGACCGCTCAGCGTTGTGAGAACCGAACCGACCGTCTGCATGCCCTAATCAGAGTACTAAGTTAGCAACAGCGCTTCAATTCATGATAACGATCCTTTCGATTCTTTCTGATGACTCCTGGTCATCTATTTACAGTTTGAATTATCCTGTACTTGGTTGCCAAATTTCGTGACCTCTTCCTCCATTCTGTGTCCACGCTTTTGAGGTACAGATACTCGTGGCGGAATGATCCCAGCGCCCTCAGGTAATTTTCCCCGGAAACTCCTCGTTTCCAGTAGCGAGTTCAGAGACGACAGCTGAAGGTCACGGCCCGTTCCTCGGGGAAACCTGGTACCAATCTACTTGTGTTTTGTTACATTAATTCCGTTTATTGGAACAGGGACGAGAAACAAAGGCTGCTATGATAATAAAGCGACTCTTATTCTTGCTAACGTTCAGCACGCAAGCAGATGTGTTGTCCATGTGGTTAGAATATTGTAACGAGCATACAAGAATGAGTTGGAAAAGAAGAGGAGGACGAAGTGCTTCGAGGCCTGATTGCGCGGTCACCATCATCCATCTCCTGTAAATAAAGCCATTTCTGCACAACTCTCCGTAACAGTTGTGGTGGAGGTGCTGGGTAATCGACACCCGAAGACGGAGGTTATACCGCAAGTTCTTCGTCGAAGCCGCCGTCTTGCTGGACTTCCACCGAACCCAGCGGAGTTGGAGATGTCCCGCGACGCGGAAGAGCAACGGCCTGTCCCAGCCTCTACTGATTCTGTCCAGCAACTACGAGATGCACGTCCCTTCACCGGAAAACCGGGCGAAGACGTCGATGAATGGCTCATCCATTACAAACGGGTGAGCGCCTACAACAAGTGGAATAGCACTTCTCAGCTTTCCAGTGTTGTGTTCTTTCTCACGGATACCGCGTTGGTGTGGTTTGATAACAACGAGGAGACATTCACAACATGGGAAAGATTTGTTTCGCAAATCAAAGAGCGCTTCGGTGACTCCGTGACGAAAAAGAAAAAGCTGAGCAGACGCTTTCACAACGCGCGCAAGTGCCGGGCGAAGCATGCATGACCTACATTCAGGAAGTGCTAAAACTCTGCAGGATGGTAGACTCTGGCATGTCCGAGGAAGACAAAGTCGGGCACATCCTAAAAGGAATCGCCGAGGACGTTTATAGCTTTCTGATCGCTAAAGACAACCTGGCCTCCATCGCCGACGTCATCCGGCACTGCCGCACGTTCGAGCAGCTTAAGACGAGGCGCGTTACGCCGAAGTTTGGCAGATTAGCCAACGTTACGACCGTTGCAAGCATAGATAACGACCATTCGCTCGATCTTGCTTCAACGATCCGTCAAATAGTTCGAAAAGAGCTCAGCCTGCACTCACAAGTGACTCACCGCGATACTTATCACCCATGCTCGTCCCCAGCTGTTGAAACAACCGTTTCGTCCTTCTCCGAGTATCCAGCGGATTATTGACTCCCGCCTCGACAGCCACCACTTGTCTACGAAAGCGGCGCTCCCTCTGACGCTCGATCACGATGGCCAGAGCCACGGTATTATAGCCAAGGCCCCGTGACTTATGATGCCGGGACGCGACCAGAGCAACGTCGACCCTACACCAGGACCCCAATTACGACCGGTACAACCGATCCCAGAGAACACCGGAGGCGAGTTACCCAAAAGAGAAGGAACTCGCTTACTGCCCACAGAGAGCAAGCATTGGCTTTGAAGAGTATACAGTGAACCGTGACCCTCCCGTGTGCTACAGCTGCGGTTCCACGGGACACATAGCTCGTTACTGTCGCCAACGCCGTCAGTCACGAAGGACACCGCCGATGTTTTCGCCACCTACATCGCATGACCCATGGACCAGTTCACTTCCCGCGGACCGTTTCTCGCGCGAGATCAGACGCAGCGATTCGCCAGTGTCTGACCGCAACCTGACAATACCAACTAACCGTCCTCGTCGTTCTCCGTCCCCTCGGCGCCGTGCATCTTCGCCCCCGCCGGGAAACTAGCATCCGCGGCCGATGGAGGCGAGGTCGCCGGACGGTCTTTAGATGAAATACCTGTGCCTGCTGTGATGATCAAAAACAAAGTGAATGTGCTAGTTAACGGATTGCCGACCATTGCTTTAGTTGATACTGGTGCGAATGTGTCTGTCATGAGCCTCGCTTTCAAGAACCGCCTAGGCCACAAAGTTATGTTTTCATGCGACGATGCCGTTACCTTTCGTGGAGTGGGCGGCGAGTGGCTCCACCCCCTCGGTGTTTGCGCTGTAAGTGTTACGTTGGCTGGGAAAGTGTTTGTGTCGGAGTTTTTAGTCCTTGCCCGCTGTTCGCACGATGTAATTCTCGGCATAGATTTTCTTCAACACTGCGGCGCTTCTGTGGACTGTGGAAATGGTGAAATCCATGTGAACGAGGTGCTTTTACCCGCGCTTTCTGAACAAAGCTCGTGTGGCGAAGAAAGCGATACACTCAGTGTGCTTGATGAAGTGCTTGCCCCCTCATGGTGCCTAACGCCCGTTCGTGTTTGTGCAACTACTGTTGACGCTCCTTGCGTTGACCTCGTGATTAGGCCCATCAGCATTAACTGTGCTATACTCGTGCCTTGCTCTGTCGTGTGCATGACAAGAGGAGTCGCAACGTTGTGGGCGCTGAATTGTTCCGCCACGCCAGTAGTTCTGCCTCGAGGCATGAAAATTGCCCTTTTCGATGAAGCTTCATGCAGCTCAATAGCACTACTCACAGCAGAGCCCGCTCCTGCTTATTCTCCATGCGATTATCGCCCTTCTGAAGAGCTGATTCTCGGTATGATCAGCAAGGCTCTCTGCACATCTGAGCGTCAAGCACTGGTACAAGTCCTGTCCCGACATGTTGCTGCATTTGACTTTACTCACGGAGATGCGCCACTTGATTTGCCATCATCACGAGCTCGCCACAGAATAGATACCGGCTCAGCACACCCCATTCGCCAGAAGCCCTACCACGTGTCATCCTCCGAGCGCAAGGTTATCGCAGAACAAGTTAAGGAAATGATGAAAAAAGGTGCTGTTCAAGAGTCTTCCAGCCCATGGGCAGCTCCAGTAATCCTCGTCCGGAAGAAAGATGGCTCCTGGAGATTCTGCGTAGATTACAGACGCCTAAACGCTGTGACGAAGAAGGATGTCTACCCACTACCGCGAATCGACGACGTCATCGATTGCTTACACGCTGCTTCTTATTTTTCGACGCTTGATCTACGATCGGGGTATTGGCAAATACCTATGGAACCTAACGACAAGGAAAAGACCGCATTCGTGACCCCAGATGGCTTATTCGAATTTAATGTTATGCCTTTTGGCCTCTGTAATGCTCCCGCCACCTTTGAAAGATTCATGGATACAATATTACGTGGCCTCAAGTGGGAGATATGCATGTGTTACTTGGATGATGTTGTAATCTTCGGCCGCACGTTCGAAGAACATAACCCCCGCCTGAGTCTTATTCTGAGTTGCATTCCGAAAGCTGGACTAGTTTTAAACTAAAAAAAGTGTCGGTTAGGCGAGTGTCAAACATTGGTTCTGGGACATCTAGTCGACAAGGATGGCGTCAGACCCGATCCCCGTAAGATTGAAGCAGTCAGCTCCTTCAAACCACCACAGACAGCACGAGAACTTCGATTCTTCATTGGTCTATATTCCTATTTTCGTCGTTTTGTACCCCGATTTGCCGATATTGTTCACCCGTTGACATCTATTCTGCGACAGGATGTAGCCTTCACATGGACACCGGAATGTGACGCATCATTCTCGCAACTGAAGTTTATATACTAACGTCAGCACCCCTCTTGCGTCACTTCGACCCATCTTGCCCGACTGAAGTGCACACCGATGCTAGTGGAATCGGAATATGAGCGGTACTTGTACAACGCCACAACAACGCCGAAAATGTCGTCGCATATGCCAGCCGTTGTCTGAGCAAGTCGGAGCGTAATTATACGGTTACGGAGCAGGAATGCCTGGCAGCTGTTTTCGCCGTGGAGAAATTTCGGTGTTATCTTTACGGGAGACCATTTAAGATAGTCACCGATCATCACTCTTTATGCTGGCTGGTTGGCTTGCGTGATCCCTCAGGTCGACTCGCGCGCTGGGCGCTGCGCCTACAGGAATATGACTTCGTGGTGTCATACAAGAGTGGACGTCGTCATGCCGACGCAGACTGCCTTTCTCGCATTCCTCTTGCGACTTCCGACTGCGAAGCTGAGAATTTTGATGACTATCTAGCTGCCATTACTCGTACGTTCCCCGACGCGGCAGACTTTCAGAGAGAGCAACGCAATGATCTCAACCTGGATCCGCTGTTTGCCGCCGCTCGTACTTCTCAAGGCAGCGGTCGCTTCACCATTCGTGATGAGTTGCTCTATAAGAACAATTACTCCGGGAATGGAGCACGTTTTCTTCTAGTTGTTCCCGAGAGTCTCCGCTCCGACGTCTTACGCGCCATGCATGACGATGCGACATCTGGTCATTTCGGTTTCGTGCGAACGCTACACCGCACGCAAGAGCGATTTTACTGGCCCAACATGTACCAGACAACCAAACACCATGTCGCTAGTTGTGAAACGTGTCAACGTCATAAGCGACCAACCACCGCTGTACCAGGTCCCCTGCAGCCATTGACACCGCCCAGTACACCTTTCGAGCAAGTAGGCACTGACCTTATGGGTCCATTCCCGTTATCTAACAATAAGAACCGTTTGATAATCGTTTGCGTGGACCATCTCATACGGTACGCAGAAACTGCAGCCATACCCTCTTCCACCGCTGCATGTGTGGCACTTTTCCTGCTGCGTTCCGTAGTCCTTCGTCATGGCCCGCCGCGCGTTATCATCAGTGACCGTGGTCGCCAGTTCACTGCAGACGCCGTTGAGGAGCTACTTCGTCTGTGTACTTCTGAGTTCCGTCACTCCACACCGTATCATCCACAGACCAATGGTCTCGTTGAAAAGACGAACCGAACACTGACCAACATGCTTGCCATGTATGTTTCCTCCAACCATAAGAACTGGGACGACGTTCTGCTCTTCATAACCTACGCATACAACACGGCGAAACATGAAACCACGAACTACAGCCCATTTTATCTCCTCTATGCAAGGCTACGGCGCAGCCCTCTCGATACTTTCTTAAACTTTATTCTGCACGACAACGATTCTGTGCCAAAGACTGTGTGCCTCGCTGAAGAAGCCCGCCGAATAGCCCGTCTTCGTACTTTGGCCTCGCAACACCGTTCAAAGGACCGTTACGACGAGCGTCACGGGCCTGTTTCGTTCGCCAAAGGCGACTTGGTGCTTCTTTGGACACCGCAACGCAAGCGGGCCTTGTGTCAAAAGTTCCTGTCCCACTATTCCGGCCCTTACGTTGTCCTGGAGCGTTTGAGTGAACTTTGTTATGTAATAGCTCGCCTCCTGGGCAATGGCCGGCGATCAAGTAGAACGCAAGTGACTCATGTTGCTCGCCTGAAACGTTTTTACACTACTGATGCCTCCTAACTCGCTCTACGGGCTTCGTCTGCTTGTGGGGGAATGTAACGAGCATACAAGGAGTTGGAAAAGAAGAGGAGGACGAAGTGCTTCGAGGCCTGATTGCGCGGTCACCATCATCAATCTCCTGTAAATAAAGCCATTTCTGCACAACTCTCCGTAACAATATGCATAGAGTAACACTAAATAAAGCGGGCCACATTCTTTATTAGCAGGCATAAATATCTGTGTACGAGCAAGATAACACCATTATTCAACAAATCAATTTAGGCTAGATGAAAGTTAAAGAAATGAAAACTGTGCTATCTCGCAACCTGTACCTTAACTTCCCGGTAAACCTTTTTACGAAACACGTTTTCTCTAAAATCTCCAAACTAGGCATACGCAGCAAATGCTAACAGCTACCAATGCATATATACTTCTGCCACTACTGTAAACACTTTGAGAAGTTCTACAAACGTCTTTAAAATGACTCCTACCTCTCACCACTCTTATGGTTACACGTAATATTATCAGAAATGTAATGTCAAATCATGCAGTTTCGGGACACCTAATGCCTGAATTGATATGACACAAGCTATAGGAGCAACGTCAGCGCTGCACATTTAGGATGATTCAGCAGTGGCTAATGCATCCTCGTCTTGTAGGAGTTCTAGGCGAAGTCATACAACCCACTAATGAGCTATGCCACATATTAAGAATCGTAGGATGTCGATTTAAGTTCACGTAGGGTCAGGTCACCTTTTAATGAACCTCATTTCTGATATACATCCGCCAAGACGTCACATAAAAGGAAATGTGGACATTTTATTTCACTCTTTTCGAAGACGAAGCCCATCTTGTTGCCGTGCAAATTATTCAAGCCATTTAAAACTGAAATCGCACACCAGCAAGTTTTTTCCCCCCTTTTTTTTTTTTTGTCTGTGTGCAGCTTGTATAAGGATGGACATATTAAAATTAAGCTTATGTTTCCGTGAGGATCTCTGAGCGGCATATTTAAAACCTAAGTAGTTGATTACAATCAACGGGCAGGTAAACCAGCTAACAATACAAGAGGCCCCTTTTGAAATAGATATCCACGAGCTATCCGCCCAGGATTGCACTTTGTTCACGAAGTCCACGAACTGTGCGTCCGCCCCGTGGTGCACTCACGTCGACGAAGAACAGCGGCCTCTCGGGGAAGCTGTCTCCGCCGGGCCAGACCCTGTCGACGTACATGGTGAGCACGAGGCAGCCGCCCAAGGTGGCCATCATGGCGTGCGCCATCTTGAAGAGCGACACGTCGCGCAGCACGAAGTTCCTCATGTTTTCGAGCGTGATGAGGTGTCCTCCCAACTCCTCGTTGATGTGCATAATGGTGAAGGCGTACGTCAGGGCTACGTCCGGGACGAGGCAGCTCAGTAGCTGCAGCATGCGCGTCATGTCGATGTACTCGACCGAGTAGCCAACCAGGGACACCACCGGGAGCAGCGTCGTCGTCAGCGTCATCACCACCACCGACAAGGCGGCCACGCCCGCTGCGGACGGGAACATACACGCTATCAAAACGTTTATGCCCAGGGGCTCGGGAAGTATATCTGATGTGTGGGGGCGACGTCTGGGTGCTCATGTCGCACCCAGACGTATATATACATGTAATTACTATATTTAACTGCCTTTTATGAATGAATACTTTATTAATAAAACACAAAAAGCGTGATTTATTTCATGTGCGGTGAATTCTGGTGTCCGGCACTGTTCGGAAAATCCGCGGATTGTGGGTTAATTTACGTACGATATATCTAAGAAATTTCATGCGTTCTTCAAATGATAACTGTCCCCTCATTCGGATTTTGAGGAGACCAGAACTGGGCATGCAGGTGCGATGCTGGCAGGGCCTGCCGAGTTCTCCAAATACACGCCTACTCCTTTGGGAAAGTGTATTTTAAGGAAATCAGACTTGTCGCGCACACCCCGCTAAGCTTTTTGAACGACCACTGACGAAGCGCAGTGGAGAGAAATTAAGGCTGCAGCCGGATAGAATATTCGGAGATTTACTAGTGAGAACGCACATATTGAACAAACAAAGATTCAGAACTTCAAACGAACGGGTTATGAAGGCTTCCGAAGAAAGAATACATGTCAACAAATATACGGACGCATACATACAGACATACCATGTACACATATAAGCCATATTAAAACGATGCACAAAATTAAAAACCCGTCCTTTTCCTTCAACTTCGGGTCATACACAACAATTTTTTTATATGTACTGGACAGTGCGCCATAATGTCAAACGAAACGTGGCCAATTTCACTCCCAATTTAACAAACAATTTTCACTACGGTCATTCCGTGTGCCCAAGGCGGTTTGGGCCGAACCAGAATAAAACGCACATTTCAAGCTTCACGAGTGATAGGCTAATGATTTAAGTCATGCTTTTGTAGGAACAGGCTTACACCGACATTTGTTATCTTCTTGTTTTTCATGGGCTTGGATAGGGGCAAGGAAAAAGGGAAACGAGAGACAACCTAAAGTCGTGGCACTGAGACTTGCTCCTGCAAGAGCTATCGACGTAGAAAAAGCACCGACAAAGAGAGTCTCATAGCTTCCAGAAAATTTTGTTTCATGGCAAAAACAGGAAACACCTATAGGCGCCGACCAAGGTGAACTTTTTTCCTAACCGACGTTTCGGCCCCCACACGTACGGGAGCCTTCATTTCATTTTCATTTTTCATTTTTGATATATTTAGCCTTTTTTGGCCTTTTAGCTTGGTTCACAATGCTGAACAAGGCTCCCGTGTGGGGACCGAAATGCCAGTTAGGAAAAAAATTTTCATCTTTGTCGGCGCCTGTTTCCTGTTTTTGCCATAATTCTTCCCGACCAGGCGAGATTTCATCAGACCCTCGACTTCATGTTCATGAACAAGGCTTCCATGTGGGAGCCGAAACGTCAGTTAGGAAAATATCATGAGCCATTCCACTCAGTGAAGGGGGACGACCAGTGAAGCTGTTTAGCACACGACACAGAAGTGAGACAGAATGGGGAGGTCGCGTATATTCAGATCCGATCGTAGCGTATCTTAGCCGTTGTACCTCCAGGTGAACGCGTCGACCGAGTACATCTACGGCAGTCCTCGTTCGGGGACGGCGGCGGTGCCTCTTGCCGCCGCCTAATAAATTCGAATAAAATATGTTGTTACCCTTGTTCCTGGGACCTCTTCGGGTCCCAGGTGTGACAGGGGTAGTTCAAGGGCGCATTACAGGTTCCGGAGCCCACAATCGGCAGTCTACAGGGGTATGCGCCATTGCACTTGGACGCTTTCTTTAGGATCGGCTCACATTTTTGCACACGCACAGGAAAAATGCGCGGAAGCCTAGCAACAAACGTGAAAAAAAATGTTCAGCTTGGTCGGCGTATGTTTCCTGTTTTCGCCATGATTCCTCTCGACCGGATGAGCTTTCCTCGACTTCAAAATTTTGTTTCGTTTGTGGAAGGAAGGGAGCACCCTTTAACTAGTCAAAGGAGTCGTTAGCCTCATGGGTGGTGGCAGAAGAGGGGGGGGGGGGGGGGGGTCGGCACACCTTTGAGTGTGGGGGCATGCCCTCGCTGGTTTAAAACCTGTGGGGGCGAATGCCCCTACTGCCCTCCCCCCCCCCCCCCCCCCCGGTTCCGGAGCCCCTGCTCACGTGTTAGCTGCTCTCTGGCTTAGTCCGTCCTTGAGCTTTTAGCACTACTCAGACTCCCAGTATGGCGGATCAAGTGGCTGTTTGAAACTGTATTGATGGTTGTTATAGTTTACCACTCCTTCGTTGCCTGGGTAAGAAAAGTGAATGAATAATGAACTAACTGTTTGGAGGCTTTTTGCGCTTTCTGTGCATTCATTTCAATAGCCATTTGTCTTTTTTGGTTAAAAAAGACACTTTCACTCGTTTAGAACATTTAACACTCGTTTTAACTTGTTTAAACCAGTGGGGGCGACTGCCCCCCCCCCCCCCCCGCGCCCCCGGTTCCGGAACACCTGTTTATACCCCTAAGAGCTTGTCTCACGGTTAACGCCCTTACCTGTAGAGTTATACAAAAAATTCACAGCCCATGCACCCCGTAGAGACGGTAAACTAGCGAAGCTGAAATGTGCAACCCCGGTATGAGGCACACGTGATTTTTCTTTCTTTCTTTCGTTCGTTCGTTCGTTCGTTCGTTCTTTCTTTCTTTCTTTCTTTCTTTCTTTCTTTCTTTCTTTCTTTCTTTCTTTCTTTCTTTCTTATCCCTGGCTCATACCCGCATATCCAATGCGGGTATGCGCCACAGGTGATTTTATTATCGTTCATCATAACGTACCTGACGAGCATGTGATGTTATTGATGTCATGACCTATCAGTCATGTTAGTCATACATTCGAACCTTTCCATACCAATTTTGGTATATACTAAGTGAGCGAGATGCGAATTTTTGATAGGTTTTCGATAGGTTTATTTCCGCCGGAGGGTTTGTGTGGGCGGACCAGGAGTGTTTCAGCCTAGGCATACACAGCTTCGCTGTAAAGCTTTAGAACACACGACAGCGAGCTGTAACTACACTTGCGATGAGAAAAGGCGGCGCAGAGACATACTCGACACACGAATTTGACAGCGATTAGCGGCGAAGGTTTATTAAATGCGAAGCATTTCTTGCCGCCGGCTCTGTCCGTCCCTCCCGCGTCCCACAACCCCACAGCGCATGCGCATCCCCTCCCCCTCTCTCTCCTCTCCTACGCTCCCTCCTTTCTCTCCTCTAGGAATCCTCTACGAAGCGGCGCCCGCGTGCCACACCCCCACCGCGCATGCACGTCCCCTCCCCCTCTCTCTCCTCTCCTACGCTCCCCCCCTTTCTCTCCTCTAGTAATCTGGAGCGGCGCGCACGACAGGTGGTGCGACAGCTGCATACTCCGCTGGGGGCGCCACGGTAGTTCCGCGGTATGAAAATGACGGAGCGCGCGCGCACCTCATTGTCTCTCCTGTGCAGCGCCGCGATGAGCGCTCGGGCCGCTGCCGCGAAATCATCTCCCGCTCAAGCTAACCATCTCCCCGCTGCTTCGCATCCACACATGGTTCCCTTTAGCGGGAGATGTAGTAATTTTTATAGCACTTTTCATGTCACCTCTGACGGCTATCATCATTTATACTTGCCAGAAGAGTATGTTAACCACGCGGGACAACCAAGCACCCTTTATACGCCCATAAAGGCGTTAAAGTTTAGTGCGTAAGTGCCACGATCATTTCGGGCTACAGATATACCACCCGAGACAGCAAAATTGATTCGCGTGTTAGTTATTTGCGCAGGTTGCGAATAGCGTCCACCTAATTTTCGACGAGGAAGTGCGATACACTCTAAAAAAAGTTTACAACCTTTGGGTTGTATCTCGTCCCCAAAAAATAATGGTCATCTGACTTGCTTGCGTTTCCTTTCTTGAAAACTCTGCACTCGGTGCTTTCCTGTCGAGAACGCTATATGTCACGCCGATAACGCACGTACCGCTCGTGACCAGGAAGTACCGCAATAAAGAAAGGAAAGGCACGCAATGCCGAGGGACGAGATAAGCCCTTAGCCGCGTTTACATGAATGCGACAGTAGCGCATCGCATCTTTAAGCGGATTTGGGAAAGGCGATGCGACGCCGTTTACATGTAGCGCATTAACTCTCCCGAGAACGTAGCGCCATGTACATGCGTGAGTCGACTCCCACGCGTAAATCTACCATCTCCTCGCGCATTAATGCGATGCGCCTTCGTAGCGCATTACCACTCTTTACAGGAATGCGATGCGCTAGAAATGCGATGTGATGCGCCGCTGTCGCATTCATGTAAACGCGGCTAAAGGCTGCGAAATTTTTAAGACTGTTGACGGTCGCGCGATTCGCAGCGCAAGAGGCTGCATCTTTTTCTGCGCAAGCGGACAGGTATACATCCTGGTATAAGGAATGAGGCCACTGAAAGCAGGAGTGTTGCTTATAGCCTTGGCTGCATTGTATCGCACGAACTCCTGGCTCGAACAAGCACTGAAGCCTGACAACGGGAGTTTACCTCTCACTCCAAAGCTTTTTAAAGTGCGCGCGCAGCACAGGGCCAACTAGACGTCAGAAAGTCGGCTGTGGTCGTTAATTTAGTGGCTTTGTTTGTTTGTTTTTTTGACAGAAACTGTCAATTGGTAGTGGCACTCGTAGATCAGCGTAAGGGGTGTGGCGATCAGCGTAAGGACGCGTTCCTGAACGTTGTCTTTCAAGAAAGATGGGGTTCGCCGTAACTGTCCGTACATGTATGCGCGTGCACTAACAGATCACGGCACGCTGTGGCACGCTGTATAACTTACCTTGCGCCGCGAGCGCAGCTAGTAGGTTCAAATGAGGCATGCTTAAAAGCGGCCATACGCAAGGTACATTCGAGTGAACAACAGACCGCGCATATCCTCCTATTTCGCCACCGCCGAGTTGTCGGCGCTTAACTTTTTTCATCTTGCAAGTTCACCCCATAAACTTCTAGGTGATCGTCAGTGCCTGCCTATATCCTCATGAGACCCGAATTCAGCTATGGGACATCATCGCTTTTCAAGCTGGTTATTACTGTATGCTGGTATCATAAGAAGCCAACAAACAATGACACCAAGGATAACATAGGGGAAATTACTTGTACTTACTAATTGAATTAAAGAAATGATAAATAATGAAAATGAAAATGGATGAAAAAACAACTGTCCGCAGGTGGGAAACGAACCCACGTCTTCGCATTACGCGTGCGATGCTCTCACCATTGAGCTACCGCGGATCCGTCTTCCCATCCACTTTCTGGGGTATTTATGTTTTTACAACTAGAACTAACCCTGGGAGTGTTTCCAGCGCCACCACTCACAAACCTAGGGGCGGATGTGGAACATCCTTTCTGCCCCAGGCGTCACGAGCGCGTGATCTTTTTGGGTGATGGCAACTGGTCAATAAACCCACGTAATGCGAAGACGTGGGTTCGTTCCCCACCTGCGGACAGTTGTTTTTTCATCCGTTTTCATTTTCATTAATTTATCATTTCTTTAATTCAATTAGTAAGTATAAGTAATTTCTCCTATGTTGTCCTTGGTGTCATTGTTTGTTGGCTTCTTATGATATGATTAATAAAAATTGGGCCCCTCGGTTCCCTTTCTTCTCGTGTATGCTGGTATATGTCACAAACGTTAAATAATTTGTTTTTATTTACATGCCACTATTAGATGCCAAAAGCAGGATCTCCTTGTACATGAAGGAAGTCACCATCTCACAACGTTTGCTATAGTAAAAACTGCATTTCATTGTTAAAACACAAATATTAAGATGCAACTACGTGTAGTACATTGCCATGTTGTTGCATCCTCCTGTTTCACGCAATCTCGAGAAATTTGAAGCCCAACTTGATCGCTGCTTTCCGCTGTCTGCGAGAACGCAGAAGTTTAGATCATATCAGTGTCAAATTTCTCGAAAGTGGATTACAAGAATATAGATAAACCACTTCCGTAGTACATGCATTGGACTTCATATCCAGGACAAATATTTTGAGCAATCGCTTCCGATTTAATTTTGAAAAAAAAAATATTGAAGCTAATGTGCAGTATAATGTACAAAGGATCTTAGGAGGTCTTAGGATCTTAGGAGGTCCCTGCACGCTTGCTCGCCTGTCAGCGCACTGTCACACACCTAAGTGACAATACTGTCACATGTGCTTGAAGAGGTGAAAAGGGTTAAAGGTATGCTCACGCCTGGTCGCGAAGCTCGCGATCAGCAGGCAGAGAGCGAGCGACGAGGCAAAGAAGAACGCGAGGAGGAGCAGCTGAACGTCCGTGGCGGTGCCCTTGAACAGCTCCGTGTAGCTCCAGAGCAGCGTGACGGACACGGCGATGAGCATCAGCTTGACCAGCTCCACAAGCAGATTGCCGAGCCAGTAGACGGTGCTAGTGACGCCGTAAGCCTCCATCAGCTCCTGCCGAGGCGGGATCAGTCGTTACCCATTATTGGTATACTCGAAGAAGTCAAAGGCATTAATGCGTACGAAAAATCAAGGAGGTAATACCACTCGACACTGAAGCGGTGCCTCAAGAACAGCGGCCGAATTTAGAGTAAGCAGAGCGGCCGGCCTTCATGTATACGCGCCCGTATACGCGTTGTAAATATGGGCGACGCGAATTTGCCGTCTCACTCAGCGTTTCAGGGGAGCGGTTCAGCGCGCGAACGCTTCGCTAAAACAAATGATTCGTGAATTTTTAGTGCACCGTTTCAGCTGGAGAGCTGCGCACAATATCATCATGTCCGCAATGAGAATTTCAGCAGAGCGTTGAGTGGCGAAGGGGTGGTTAACGCCATTGGCAGCCTTCATATACGCATACCTGCGCCCTGTGCAGGTGTGCTTGAGCGTGTGCGTGGGAAGGCTCCGTACAACTCTAATGCTATGGTGCCATCTTGGATATAAATATCAAATCACTTTCGCTTAAACAGCGACGTCTTGTGTCGGAACTAATAAAGACAAAACGTCGCCAATGCTTAGTCACCTGCGGTGGTTGCTTAGTGGTTTTGGCGTTGCGCTGGTAAGGACGAGGTCGCGGGATCAAATCCCGGCTGCGGCGGTCGCATTTCGATGGGAGCTAAATGCAAAAACGGCCGTGTACTGCGCACTGGCTGCACATTAAAGAACCCTAGGGGTTCAAAATTAATGCGGAGTCCCCTCATAATCTGATCGTGGTTTCGGCTCGTAAAACCCCAGAATTTAATTTCATTTAAAGATACTTTGACCTCAGAAAAATATGAGACCAAGCGTAAGCTGGCTTGGCCATTTGCATTTTGCTGTGTCCACCAAGAGCAAGTAACGAGGTCGAATTCAATTCACGCTGTTACTCTAACTACGCAAGATCCGCAACGCTAAACCCAAACGTGTTATGCGCGCATATACGTATACGCACGCAGCTGGAGCTCTTCATAGTGTTGTGCAAATGGGCACTCTGAACCCGCTATATTGTAGCATATGTGTAAGGGCTTTGCGTACGCTTTATACCAAATCAGCATGTTCTACACTCCACTTCACCAACTCCGTGTAGTGCAGCGTAAGCTATATGGGTCGCGTAGGCCAACCAAAAAAATAAACAGAACCAGAAAGACGGATGCTCCAATGTCTGCCTCTAATCGCCCTCCGCGTGACGAAGACTGAAAGCTTCACGGAAGGATCGCTGGCGCACAATGGGCGAGCTCCCGTCTCTCCTCACAACCGACTCTCGTTACTGATCAGCTGACAAAACTGATCGCCTGAATACAAAGACGAATTTTTATTCAAAAATTACCGCCAAATACTCGTTCAATGTAAACCGGTAGCGATACAACGCCGTGATATCACAGTTGGGTTCGTCAGCCTTTCCGAAAGCATTATAGTGCTTAGACACAATATAGAGAACTGCTATTACAAAAAGAAAAGTACTCGGGTAAACAGCGCTCCAACATAAGACGTTCAACGAGATAACTAAATACCACGATCTATGCAATGCGCAGTATTTTGCGCCTTTCATTATCGCCAAAATACCGGGACGCAGAAATAGTTGCCTCTGCGAGATTTTCTTATTTGCCTCTGCGAGATTCGTAAATGGGCCTAATTAAACCCGACGCTCCGCTCCAAGACTCCACGACAGCTCGGATTAATAACTGTCTTCGAGTATGATAGAGACCAAAATTGTTTGATTACAAACTTTCAGCGCAGCAGTCACTGAGGAGTGAAACTCAATGACATTATTTGAGGGGCGGTGGTGTCCTCCCACTGTAATAATTCAAGCCCCGTAATCTTCCCTTGTAGCGCTTTCGCCTAAATGAGTAGCATTGTAAATAGAAGCCACACTATGGGCCTTATATACAAAAGAGCGAGAAGGGCGTGCAAAGTAGTTTCGGTTTTTGGGTACATGAAAAGCCACTAGGGAATGCTACTTCTAAGGTCTCCTATAATACTCTTATAAATCAGCGCTATACGCGCAAGCGAGAGCACTGCACCGGCCCGGGACGACCCGAAAGCGCGCGGGCCGGGCCGGGCTCAGGCTTGAGGCCGCGGGCCTGGGTCGGACTCGGGCTTGAAGCCACGGGCCCGGGCCGGACTCGGGCACACTAATTTAAGGGCCTAAGTCAGGCCTTCGAGCACACGCGAACGCCATGCATAGCGTGGTTCAATGCATTTTGTGTCAAGCTGAAGTGACACGGGCAAGAAATATCTTATCAAAGAAAATAGGGTTCAAGTTCTCATTTTTTTTTTCGTTTCCGCAAAAACGAGCATTGTTTCCGGGTAAGGAAAAATAAAGTATACAAAAAAGCCTATACAAAAAAAGTAACTTCTCGCATAGCTCTGGTGGGCGAGCCTGACTGTTGTGTTCCGGACGGCTGCATGCGCTGTAGCTCGTGAACACTGATCGGAGTGCGGAGGAAAGGATGCACGTTGCGAGTTTTCTTTATGATATTGCGCGCACGTGAGAGGTATCGTTGGCGCGTGAATTTCCCCGTTTCGGATAGTTGTAGATACGTGTATTCTGAAATGACTCCTTGTTGTTGGATGTTTCTGGGGCAAGAAAATGGCACCAGTCCTTTTCGTCATCGCATGCAGTGTCGTCGGGGTTGTCTCTGCAATAGGCGCAGTCTTGACTGGTGGTGCTGAAAAGGTGATGTTCTTTTCTTGGGACACAACCTACTTGGGTTCGCCTTGGGTTTAGTTGGCTTGCGCCTTCGCGCCTTTCTTGTCGCATCTCTGTTTGCGGTGATGCTCTCCGTCGTCGTTTGTGTCGAATTCATCGTTGCAATAGCCGAAGTTGTTCTTGGAGTTGCTGGGACAACGCTTTCTGCTGTATCTTGTCTAATGGGGAAGTCTATGTGTGAGGTTCTTCAGAAGCCACATCTAAGGCTACCATCCATGTGACGTCGTGCTGAGCGGACAATTAGCAACGTGTTATATCTCGTGGCCCCCATGCTTCTGCAATGTCAGCAGTTTGTTGGGGTTTGTTGGGTGTTGAAGGTAAATGCTCTTCGCGAAATGAACATACGGTGTTAGAGGTTTCATTGTGCTCTTCTGGTGGAAGGTTTGGTCTTGAGGGAAAGCGACGTGGATATCGCTCAGCGAACGCGGAGGCTTTACTTTGTTCATTGTACGTGCTGAAATGCTAGGCGTGCCATTTTGTTTCGTGCTCATACAAGGATTTGTTTGGCGCTGATGATGATCGTTAAGTGTAGGCTGCGGGTGACCCCGGCGACCCATTTGAAATGCCTCTAGCTGTTGGATAAGGGAGGGGTCTGCAACGTATACGTGAAATCGACTGATCATCTCCTCTTTGATTTTCTCCCATGATTCATTATCTTCAAATATGTGGGTGAGGTAGGAGAGAAATGCCCGACCGGTCACGTATTCATTGAAGTTGGCGACCATCTCATTTTCTGACCATGATGCAGCGGTTGCGTGGAGCTCGAATAAGCGGAACCAGTCTTCCACAGGCCCATCGTCCGCTGATACAGCGTACTTGGGGACGTCCAAGGCTTCCGATGGTGCGGCCATGACGCTGGTCTGTTTCGGTGGTGGATCTGTGCGCATGGAAGACTTCCATGTTGATTTGCGGCTGATGAGGTGGCTGCCAGGTCTTCATCCTGCCGACTTGTGTGACGCGAGCAGAAGGTTGCGGACGGAGACAACCATGGTCGCCAGAACACTGCCCTTAATCTTCGTCTTCCTCTTTCCCCGCTATTACACCGCACCCTCCTCGCGTGGCTCGTTACATATATATATATATATATATATATATATATATATATATATAGAGAGAGAGAGAGAGAGAGAGAGAGAAAGGCCACAAGAACGCATCGAAGACCCAAGCACGTAGATCAGACAAATCCATGTAATACGCATCATATGTATATTCGCATGCTAAATGACATAGAACCATATCGTACAAATCAAGGTAAATGCATGCGCACCATCGGAATAATAACAGCACAGGCAATGGACTGGATCACTGATGCTCCCGTGGGAGAAACAAAGATTTCGGTCTTTTAATGCTTATATACTGCAGCTGATTAAACCTCGAGAAGGTGAGGCTGATAGATACGGTACAATCTGTAAGTAAAAAAAATGAATTCTTTTATTACAGGCAGGGCCTGGTCATGCACACGCGGGCCCTAGCTAAGCTTAGTAATGAACGTCCAGGCCCGGTGCGGGCCCGGGCTGGTCTCGGTCATGTACGCCCGCCCTTGGGCCGGGCTCGGGCATTGTATTACAGGCTCGGGCTGGGCTCGGGCCTCGTAAAGCGAGCCCAGGCCGCGCTCGGGTCGAAACATCAGGACCGTGCAGTGCTCTAGACTGCAAGCACGCGCTCCCAAATCCGAGGGCGCGCACGTCGTCCGATCTCGGAGGTTACGGTGCAGGCTAGCGTCGAAAGTGTATATTCGCATACCTTGACACCGCTGTTGAGCTCCATGGAGACCCTGTACGCGAAACCCGGCAGAGGCATTCCCATCATCAGCACGAAGGGCAGAGAGGCGAGCACGTGGCCGGAGAGCCCTTCCTTGTACAGCAGGTTCACCTGCAAGCACAAGACCGTACATGAGGACAGCGAGCCATCTCTTCAGTCCTAGCCAACCTCTCCTCCTTTTTATCACTAGAAGCCGCTCTCGGGGTCTTACAATGCAGCATTTGTAAACATGGCGGATAACTATATATAAGGAGAAGCTTAGTTGTGTCAGTGCAGGGGAGGTATTCTGTAAGAGTCCACCTAGTAGACACGTTCGTTTCGTCTGCTGCTGAAATGCTGATTGGCTGTGGCGCGTAGCGCGAGCAGGAGCGCACCCCAGCCTAGCCAAACAGAACTTCAACAGCAGACGAAATGGAGATGTCCACTAGGTGCCAGGGGGACTTTCAGGGCGTTAAAGACAACCCTTTATGTAAGTGCGTCTTCGTAAGCTCTGTTTGTCGGCTTCGTGCGTTTGTGCGTATGTGCGTTTACACTCGCGTGTTCGTGTGCACGTGCATGCGTGCGGTGTTGTGGGAGCATATGCGAGTCTATATGTAAGCTATTAAGGTGGCTGACTGGGCTAGTTGGTTATTGATACTGGTAACACACAGTGCGAGAACAAACACGGAGACGAATAGCAGACACAGACAAGCGCTGACTTCCAACTGATTATTTTATTGACAGACATGCTTTATATGTGCATGTCAAGGAACAGATACAAAAAAAAAAGTACTTCCACTGACTAGGAAACAAACAAAAGACCGAAACCGAAAGAACTAACAATCACGGTGGTCTGCCGCGCATGCCCTCACATTCCAAGAATCTGAGTTCCCTGTCAGATAGGGCAACCGACGGTTTACTCACACACCAGTTTCTTTCCCTGACCATCTGAGCTGTTGGAAGTCAGCGCTTGTTCGTGCCTGCTATTCGTCCCCGTGTTTGTTCTCGCGCTGTGTATTACCTTTATGTAAGCATATGCGAAAAATCTGCGCCTAGGATTTTGCCTTGTGCATATGTTCGTGTGCTGATGCGTCTTCCTGCGTTCAATGATATTAACCGACGCGACGAGCAACAAGTTTGCCGCTTGAAGCATTCGAAAAGTTGGAAATGCCAGAGTCGTATATATATATTTTTTTATTTTTTCGGTGCCAGATGTTACACTCTGTTCCTCTATATACTTTAAATTACGTTTGCGGTGTAACGTCCCCAAACTGGCACATTTGGTTAGGAGGGACGCCGTATAGTGGAACACTCTGGATTAACTTCGGTCACCTCGTTAATTTCTGACATGCACTAGAAGCACGGTACACGAGTGCTTTCACATTCCACCCTCATCAGAATGTGCCCACTGCAGCCGGGACACGAGCCCGCGACCTCGTGTTCGGCAACGCAGCCACTATGAAATCATTCGGCAAAGCAGCCATTGCGTGTGTGAAGTGCTGCCCAACTCCGTTTTCTGGAAGTGTCCCAAATATGAATCCCTTTTTGAATTCTAGTACCCTCTCATTAAATAACATGCAACCTAAGTCCCGAATGAAGGAGTTCTTGGCGTGTGTGGAACAACTGCGCCCTGGAGCATGAAGGGGGCGTATAGACATTTCTTATCCCTATTGTGTACTATTTGTGGCGCCATAACAGTTCCGGCCGTGCACTTTTTTTTTTCTTTTTTTTTGGCACCAAAATTTTCTAGCTACGGGTAGATGTTTTTGATGTGTACATACAGAAGAAACACATCGAGCTCCCGTAGACAGCTTTGCAGATTGGTTGAAAACTGAGCTTGCTAGTTGCTACCTACACGAGAATACTCGGGAACAGTGCGAAAAGACTACGCAACACGAATCCAGCGCTGTCTAATCTGGTCTAATCTATTCTGCGCTCGTGCTGTCAAATCTTGCCCCAGCTTTTCGCGCTGTGCCCAAGTATACTAGCAAGTCGCTTTCTCGTGCGTTCCGGAGTAAAATTCATATATACAACAATGGTAAATAGCATTGAGATCAGCACCATCTGGATGCGCCTATATATATTTGCAGGCTGCTGGCAATTTCCTAGTTACCCACTAAATTTAGTAAGCTATTCCAGGGGGTGAATCCGGAAGTATTTTGTGACCTGTGTGTGCGAACAATTTATAGAAGGAGTCAATAACCTTCTCGTCCGTGGCGTTCTTGCTCGGTACTGGAGGCTTGGTAGCCGTCGCGGTCTTCTGGATCATATCGGCGGGAAAGTAAGGCTCCGGTTCCGATGACCAGTACACTGCGCACATGAAAGCAACGGAACAGCGGCGCGTGAGATTAATCGTGTTAGGACAAGCAACGAGTAGCGATTGAAGAAAGTTATCGTGACCAGCGCGTAAACTACTGGCGACACCGTTTGACTGTAATAATGACGTATACATGCAGCTCTGCGTCAATCCGCGTGTTGCCCTCCTTGCCTGCCGTTTCGAAGGTTTAAAGGCACCGGTACCGGCGTTACCGTATGGTGTGAACAAACGAGAGAAGTGCACGTGCATTGGCAGTGCTGCGCTTGAACACCTCTGACGGTGTTCTAACTATACGCGGCAGATCAGTCCTGGGGGAAGCCCGCTAGGAGGAGGAAAGTTCACGACAGGGAAAGTTGTGTTATGAAAGTTTTTTTTTTCTTTATAACTATACGCGGGTGCGACATGCTGGCGCGACAAAGCATTTTTTAAAAATTAATATGGGTTTTTACGTGCCAAAACCACGATTCGATTATGAGGCACGCCGTAGTGGGGGACTCCGAAAATTTGGACCACATGGGGTTCATTACTTGCAACGCGGACATTACTTGCACAAAAAAAAAACTGAAATGCGTAATCGACTAATTAATAAAAATTCACTAATTAAGTTTTTAAGTAATTACCTTATTGACCGTATTGCAATTTAAAAATTATAGCCGTGGAGTTCACAAGCCGGATCCACTTGCAACGAATTCTCAGGATGACTCCAGTTTCGAAATGTTCATTCCCGAACTTTGCGGTGAAATGCATTGGCGTTCCAGTTACTTTCTTAGCAAAACGTTGTTTTATGCACTGAAGCACAAAAGTAATTGTCATCACACAATAATTCTCATCTATCTAGTCCGAAATTCCTTTCTCTAACACTGCGCGCCCAGTATGTCACGAGCGGCATGCGCATTATCAGCGTGACACAGCATTCTCGACAGGAAAGTATAGCGAGCACAGAGTTTTCAAGAAAGGAAACGCAAACAAGGCAGATTATTGTTGTGGGAGAAGATAAGCCCCAAAGGGTGCAAAACCTTGGAGTATATATACGCTTAAGCTTCGCCTTTAAGAGTGGAACGCGATAGCATTCAAAGATCCCTGGCTGTTTAGCAGCTTTTTTTGTCCCATATTCAAATTACAATACGACGCTATCACGTCTCGTACTTTACAATTTTTCTGACCAATTTTACTTTAAGAAATTCCATTTTTGATCCCTAACCCCTTGCGCCACGCGAAGGGCCTGCCCGGTCGGAGTGGTTCGGGTGTGGTTCGGTATGATTATTTTTTGCCAGACGCCGATGCTTAACGCCGACGCCAACGCCGACGCCAACACCGACGCCGACACCGAGAATGGATTTTCTGCGCCACGCTTTCGCGTTAAAATGTTTTAAGAGTGATAGGGCTCTCTCACACTTGCCAGTGTGTTTTTTTTTTCTATGTTGTAGAGGGCTTATATACTATTCATTTAAAGCAAAAGAATGACAATTCGAAATTTCCATGCCGGTACCCTTTTAAAGTGCACTCGAGCAGCCAGAGTCAAATATGTCGGGCGTACCGAGGAAGGCGTCCCGGAGCGTGCGCCGGCGCGTACCGTCCTCCTTGGCCGGCAGCGCGTTCGAGAAGTCCAGCTCGAGCACGCCGTACAAGTACGACAGCAGTGCCGGCAGCAGCAGCTCGATCGCCGTGATGATGTAGTGGTGGTAGAGCTGCGTCACCAGCAGGTTCTTCCACAGCAGCAGGTACAGCTGCCACACCACGCGCACCGGGCCCTCGCCCCAACACGACGGTGGCGCGGTCCTCATTCCTGCGGGAACGCCGCACTCGGCTTCGTCAGATGCACCCTCTTCTTCCGGCGACCAGGGATCCGGGGAGTGGTTGCAAGTAATAAACATTAACCGTGACAAAATTTCACGTCGGCTTGTCGTGTATAGGTGCCAACACCTCCAACGCTCCAAAGGTACAGTACACTCTTCTGCATTTCGGTGTGACGTCCGCGTCTTCGGTTTTCCAGAGAAAAACAAACATTTCTGGAAAGTCGGCCCAATGTCGTACGCGTATTTTGATGACATCCTCGTGACCGGATTCGGACGACTAAGGCTACTTATCTAACTTTAATAGAGTTCTTGAGACGCTCGAAGGAAGCTGGAATCAAACTCAAGCTGGAAAAATGCAAGTTCCTGACGGACAAAGCGAAATACCTAGGTAACCTCATTGCAGCAGCAGGCATCCAGCCTAAACTATAAACAGCCTAAACAGCTGCTCAGTGATTCGGGCCCTACGGACGTGGAGCCGCTGCGAAATTTCTTTGTTAACTTTTATCGTTGGTTCCATTGACTTCTACCGCCTTTGATGCGGGCAGGATCTCCGCCGCAGCTGTACACATATTAGTCGTCGGACAGCCCCCGGCGGAGCAGGTTTCGCTAATCTGGACACCGGCTCATCAGGGTTTGCGAGGGAACGAGAAGGCGCACGCGCTGGCCCGAGGTCTCACTTTCCGGCATTCCAGCGCTGTCTCGACAACACCATCGAGCGAGGAACCCCTACAGACCGCTGACGATCTGAGCACTTTTCAAGAAATTCTTAACCATTATAAGCTGGGGCGTAAGACTTACCCGAGAGCGGATAAGAACCTTACCAAGAGCGAGGAAGTTATGTGGAGGAAACTGCAAACAGGGGTATTTCCGAACACACAACTGTTGAGCAAATGGCATCCCTCGGTGTATAGCCCTCGGTGTACGCATTGTAATGGTATAGCGGACTTAGTCCACATGGTTTGGACCTGTCTTTGATGAGCCAGATAGATGCAGAGAATCCTGGGAGTCCTTGCTACTCAACGAAGAAGAAAATGCACAACGGCAAGTCATCGGTCTCGCCCTGACCGCCGCCGCGTCCCAAGGGATCCCGGTCGACGGTCAGGGAGGATGAGTGTGGATTTAGGCTGAAGCCTCTACCCCGTTATCTAGTTGACGGGTGCAAATAAAGTCTCTTCTCTCTCTCTCTCTCTCTCGTTGGTTCCTGCCTAACCTATAGACTGTAGTCCACTGTACTACACCCACTGAATCAACTTATCGTAACCAAGGTGCCTTGGACATGGTATGCTGAACAAGAGTGCTTTTCAGCTCAGTAAAAAATTACTGCAGTTTGCTACAGTACTAGCTCTTTATGATCCCAAGAAGCCGTTGGTCCTTGGTTGCAATGTGTTACCATATATGGCCTTGAAACTGGCTTGGCACATTGAGAAGAATCAAGTGATGGACGACCATTTGCAATTTACGTTTTGATCAATATAGCACCAGCGGATAGAAACTACAGCGATAAAGAAAGACTAGCTGTAATATTTGATGTGACTAAGTTTCATCCATATCTGCATCCGTAATTACTTGGTCATTCCCATAGAAGCCATGGTCTCGTTTACATTTGGACTTTGATGGACCGCTGAGAGGGCGTTATATGTTTGTTTTTACTGCGGGCACCTATTGCAAATTGATTGAAGCTGTACCTGTGACCAGCCCTTAAACAGAAGCAATGATTCCATGCCGAAAAGTCACATCTTTTATTTATGGTTTCCCCGATCTTGTCGCTTTCTTTTTCGAATTTTTACTGCAGAATGCTATCAAGTACCATATCACTTTGCATATCACCTTGCTGAGAGGGCGTTGCAGACTTTCAAGTCTTTAGGCTGAAGAAAACGGAAGGTTGTAGCTATTATTGTTCCGGGATTCTATTGAAGTACAATAAAACGCCCCATAAAACAGTGTGATGCACACCTGCTCAGATGTTTATCAGTCCGAAAGCTGAAAACTGCCTTTTCATTCTTCATCCCAACCTGAGGTGAGCCGTTGGTGAAAACCAACTAAAACGAAGAAGAAATAATTCGAAAAAAAAAACCGGACATGAATGAAACCAGAGAAAGCGTAGCTTCCTCAAGATCATAACCAAGATCGCCACCATCCAAGCACGCCCTTAAGGAGGAGCATCTACGTTGTGTAAGGGGAACTCACAACATTAATCACCAGTGAACACACCCTTCAGGAGGAGCACCCGCATTTTCCAGCCACCTGACGGGTTCTCTCCCTGAGCTACTGAAAGCAATGACAGCTGTGATATTATTTCCTTTGTGTGTTTCCGTTATGCGATTGTGAACAGCGGGAATTCTTTTTAATAGAGAGGAAAGGATAAGCGGCGCCATAAGCATGTCAACTCTCGCAAATGTTTTTTTTTTTGTTTTTTTTTTTTGCGCATCCACTTGTATTGCAAATGTAAAACTTTTCACCTTGGCTGCCTTATATCCACACTACTTAAAACTAGGCTTTTACGCGTTCCAAGATTTTATTGCAGTTGAGGTTAAGTGTACTGCAGCGGATAATGTCAATATGTTACTCAATTAAGAGAGAGACGAAATGGTCATCTTCGCGGAAATTCTTTCGCCATCACGCCGATCGCTATCATGTCTGGTGGGCGCTCGAACGCTAGTTAATGAGTAAGTGCTCTTACGTAAAACAAGATTTGTGAATACGGGCCTTTATCTACCTTTGAACCATTCTGCTGTAGAGCTTTCCGTAGGTAGAGCAGGTGCTCGTTGGCGCACGTGATGTCAGAAAATTATTACACTCATCACTCCGTGCGCGCCGATACACCGGCTGGAGAAGTCTAGCTTCACGCGTACCGGGGCCTCAATAATTATAGCTATAGCAGTGGCCAGTTCTCTCTTACCCCGTGATTCCAATGACCTTGCTTGCTTGCTTGCTCCGTGCCTGATATGGTGCTGCGACTCAGCCTACTCCCTTCTCGCTTTGGTCCGATGACGGCGGTAGACTGCTGCGTTCTGTCGTTGCGGAACTGGCAACTTGATTTGAACGTCTGTGCTTTAAAGAATAGCGCTGTTAAAGCTGCTGCTTGCGAAAGCAAGGCTCGAACGACAGCACGTGCAAAGCTAATTCTTCTTCTGCTTCGCCACGAGGCACGCGCCCACGAACGGGGATCGAAAATTGGTGATGTTGATGTTGATACCTTTTCGGCGAACCAATGCACTGTCCAGAATCGGCACTTCATTTTCCTTTTGCAGATAAAAAAAGTCACCGTTTTGTCCGAAAGGCGAGCATCGATTGCGATAACAAACTAATAGACAGCTATACGAAATAAGAATATCAGTTTTATCGGCCGCATAAACTTTCCAACATTCGCTTACTAACTGAATTAACAAGCACGGTGTCACGCGCGCACAGGTAAACATGAACACATCCCGCTCTATGACCGCGGAAACTCGCTGTCAAAACGTTGCAGTCAAGAAGCGCGGCCGCAGCAGCGAGCGAATTGACCTTCGTGCTGTGTCTCGCTCCTCAAAACCAGTGTCAAGGCGATATCACGCATGATATCCCGCGTAACATCCAAGAATTGAGGCATGAAGGAAGGGGGCACCCTCCGACTAGTCAGAAGCCTGGAGGTGAGCAGAATCACATGAAGTCTGCCCTACTACCATCTCACACAATCCTAGACAGAACAGGCCGACACGCTCTTGAGGATGGCTTTCAAGACCGCTCTCCGCCTGCCGATGAGTACATCGACTGAGAAATTATTGCTGGTCGCTCGGGTTCGCTGGGGTTCGCTGGGGTTACACAACACCCTCAGCGAATTCACAGAAGCCCTTCACGTCTCACAACAGCAGAGGCTTGCGCGGACTCACACGGGCCGGCAGATCCTACGAACCTTGGGATTCAGAGCCATAACACTACGAACCCAAGAAACCTGCACGATACCTCGTCACGTCCAGGACAGGTATCACGTTGCCCCAATACCACGCAACATGGACCCAAACCTACACTCTGGCAGGAGGAGAGCAAGGGCCCAGTACATAGAGAAAACATTCTCGGGAAAACACATCGGGAAAACGGGCCGTGGTTCCATACCACGGCCCGTTTTACGGACGCCGCTATGTAACGTACGAAGAATAAGGGCGCAGTGACAGAGGTCTGCGACCGCCGAGGCCACGTCACCTACGGTGCATCGAGCCGCCCCTGCACGATCACGGAAGCCGAAGAGCTGGCCATCGCGTTAGCCATCCGCGAAGGCCTACACGCAAACAAACCACTGACGATCCTCACTGATTCCCAGCAGGCCTGCCGCAACTTCCTACAGGGAAGAATCACAAACCTGCGGCACAAGTCCTAGCCCAAATACCCAAAGAGGACACTGACGACATCACCACCCAAACCATCATCTGGATACCGGTCCACGCTGCCATCACGGGTAACCTGTGTGCCGGCAGAGCAGCTCGAGAATTTGTACATAACCGAGCACTCATCACGCCGACTGCAGATGATCCTGACCCAGTTCACCCCGAGTATTCAGCAATCCTGAACTACCACAGAGGGAGTCGCTTGCGATATCCCCCACCCCATCGAAAACTAGACGGAGGATGCCGCTGCCTGGTGTAGGCTCCAGACGGGTACTTACACGAACCTACACATATTACATCGCATGCACCTCACAGCCTACAGGGACGAATGCCCGTGGTGCGGGGCCACACCAACCCTATACCACATTACGTGGGAGTGCACGCTCAACAACATAGAACACCACAACACGAACACCACGAGGGAGCAATGGAAGGCACTGCTGTCCAGCTCGGTCCTCGACGACCAGCTCAAGCTGATCCAGAGAGCAGAGAAGATGGCAAGAGCCAGCGGAGCCCTGGACTAGGGGCCCCGACCATTAGCGATGCCCCTTCGGGGCAAGACAAAACTCTGATTGTCTTTCTAATAAAGTTTATCTATCCATCTATCTATCTATCTCGCTTCAACGCGAAGTACACGTCGAAAGCACAGCGCATACGAAGCTATACCGGCACCGCCGCTGGATAAAAATAAAGGTGGCCGTGCTACCGACACTGGGCGTACATTGTCTACATCGCCGACCGCTTTGAAGATGAGGCCCGCGCGGGGGCGCTCTTGGTCCACGTCGGATTAGGGTGCCTCGATGCCAGCGCC
>NC_051156.1:135538460-135698460 GCF_013339745.2 Dermacentor silvarum | reverse complement strand
CGTTCGTCCAGCTCTCGTCAGCTTCGCTTCTTTTCCTTACGCTCTGGAGCTGCAGACAAGAAGGAGCTTGCGCCGCGCCGGAGTCATCGCCGCCCTCCGGACAACGACGGTCGACGGATCCATGGACGGCCGCGGGACTGGTGAAGGACCTCTCCCTCGGCGATGCCCCGGTAGCCTTGCTAAATGTCGATTACGGAAAGGCTTCGGTGACGATTAACGGCTCGCTGACGCCAGAGCAGACCTCCAGTGCACCGACGGTTTCCCTGGTTGGTGCCATCAACTGCATACCGCCGTTCGCGCTGGTCATGCTTGACCCCGACGCGCCGAGCCGCAACGATGCCACAGAACGCAGCTGGTTGCACTGGATGGTGGTCAATGCCAAGAGCACGACGGAGCTTCACGAGGGCGAACAGCTGATGCCGTACGAAGGACCCGCTCCGCCCCGGGGAACGGGACCGCATCGATATGTCTTTCTGGCCTACTGTCAAAGCGGGTCAAGCGCCAACAGCGCGAGTCTCAAGCCCACGCACAGGAACAAGTTCCACTTGAAAGAATTCCGGAAGAAACTGGGTGGCATGGTGCCGTTTGCAGGCACCTTCTTTTACGCTGAGAACACTGCGAATACGAAGGGTACTCCACTGTAGCATCGCAAGCAGGTATTGGCCATGCACTCAGAATGAAAAAACAAAAAGTTCAAGCTGGGAATTAATTCTACGGTGACTTCAGGCTTGTTATTGTTTCTGTTGAGATTATTCAGGCTTATTATTTGTTTGTATGCCATTGACGCAGTGATTTCGGACGAGAGACTTCTGACAATAAAGTTTGTCTCTTTCCTCAGATGATGCCAATTACGCGCTACGGCGGACTGGAAACGGAGCCAGTGGTGAGAACAGAAAGATGGCAGCTGAAAATGGAAACAAGTGAAAGCAACGCAAATTATATTTTAGACGAACTAATGGAGAAACTTGTAACAGTGAAATAAAGCGATCGCATATTACAAGAAAGGCGAAATTTCAGAATGAAAACAATTTTCACGTGAAACGCCTTTAAAATCGGTCACAATTGCTAAAACCGCATGTAACGAAAACATGTTACAGCACTATAGCTTATATATTTGAAGCCGTACTACCCACTTGCCTTACTTTGGTATGGTAGTGTAGAGAAAAGAAGTCATTACTAGACCATGTACAAGTCGTGTACACAGATGAAACCGTTGTCGTGACACGCATGACGTAATCGGAGCTAAATTTAGCCTCACGCGTGGCGGTGAGAGAGGCATAGCTCGGTAGTATACGCTTGTCGATTCGAGCGGGAGTGGTCGTGTTTGAGGGAACTCACTAGGCCATAATAGGTATAATCTATCAAACTCAAACCTGTGCTCCTTAGGAGTTATAAGGCCTACACGTGGGCGATTCGTTGCAGAAATTTCATGCTTGCTTGGCCACGACTCCCCCTGCGTTCGACAGGTCCAGAAATGACGTGAAGAGACTCGGGCAGCACGACAAGGGGATATCCAACCCATTTCCACTACGCGTCGAAACGTGTCCGTCTCCAAAGGAGCGCAAGCACAGGAGATTGAGGCAAGCGCAGGAGCTCCAACCATCTACGAGTGAGCGGACTCGAGCTGCTTAGCGCGGTTTCGGGAGCCACCAGTAGGGGTTCATTTCTTTACCCTAGTGCCCGCACACCGTCTGAAAAACATGATTGAAAAATTAGACCGCAAGACTCTCGCATAATTACTGTAAAATTAATTAGGCATGTAAGCTTCCTAATCCGTGAATAAACGTATAAGTTGTGCATTTGGTTACGCCATTTCTCTAACATTGTGCCTGTGCGCCCTCTGCCGCACACAGAAGACTTTTTCGCGTACCCCACTGCGGCTGCATCCCTGATACAGCCCCTACCCGAATTTCCTTTTTACACAAGTTCAATATTTTGAGAATATTCAAATTAATACTCGTAATTTCAGGAAGTTAGCATCGCAATCTTCTTTCGTCATGGTCATAAATAGTCATGTAACCTTTCCTGTAGCTGAAGCCGGGCGCAGAGACTTCGAAAGAACTTAAGAGGAGCTGAACTTACGGTAAGGTAAACTTAATAAAGACAAAGTCGACATACACAGTAGATTCTTTCCTTGTTTGCAAACTGGCGACGCAACAGAAAATGAAATCCGGTGGACTCGGTGTTCATTGCGGATACGTCAAAGAGGGGGCACCGCCACACTAAATAAAATATAATAAATACATAATAAGGAAGCTCAACTTTGTGAAACTTCGATCTTACGAGTAGGAAACCATTAATCACAAGAGAAAAGCAGATGGTGAGAGTGCTGAATTTACAGCCTCACAAAGCAACAGAGCCAACAACATATCGTGTCACGAATATCGGCGCTGTAGAGACAGACGCGAGACAACGTGGACATGATAGAAAAGCATTTATAACAAAAACAGGAGAAAGAAAAAAATTGTCGCAGTTTTACCCGAAAGGCGAAGCATCAATTTCGATAGCAAATTAGTAGAGAGCTATACGGATTAAAGATAGTAGTTTTATCAGCTGTATAAACTTGGACATGGAGCAGCACCATCAACGCGCAGAACTATTGTCGAAGCCGTCGGCGTTTTGCCCGCGTTCGCACCGAACGCGCGCGGCGTTAGTGACTGTTGCAGGTGCCTCTGGGGGCGGCTCGGAGGTTTTCGACGAGATCAGAACGGGACACTCGTCGAGCAGCGTCGGAAGTCTTTACCACATTCTCGCCTCGCAACGTTTTTAGAGGCAAAGCACCTTAGGGCCGAGCCCTGACACTCGTTGTCCGTTGTCCGTAGCTCTGGTTTGCATGGAGACCCTAGGGGCGCTGCGGTGGACAAGCGCTATATAAACGCTGTATATACTGTACACATGTACAGTATATATATGTATAAGTATATATTGTGAGCGCTATTTGTGCATATCGTCATCGTCATCTGTACATATGACTCATCATCATCTTTTGTCTCGCGCGGTGCTTCGTCTCTGCTTCGGGCGGCTGCTCGGAAATAAAGTTGTCGCAGTTTCGCCTGAAAGGCGAAGCATCAATTGCGATAGCAAACTTGTAGAGAGCTATACGGAGTAATGATATTAGCTTTATCAGCTGTATAAACTTGGACATGCAGCAGCATCGGCAACACGCAGAACTGTTGTCGACGCCATCGGCGTTTTGCCCGCGTTCGCTCAAAATGCGTGCGGCGTTGGTGACTGTTGCCGGAGCCTTTGATATAAATAGGCACTTCGTGCCGCAGCTAAACGTCGCCTCCCCCACGGCCTCTCGCGCGTCGGAAGAAGGCGCGTTTGCTCTACATATATGGTGATTGTAAAGGAGAAAAGAGACGCCTACTTCTGCAGCCCTTAAGCGAGCACGGCGCAGAACGCGCGTTTGTTCTCCGCCGTGCGTTCACTCCCCGTGAAAGACGCGCCCCTCGCGCCCTTTCACTCGCACATACAGCGTTCGGCGCGCGGCGACGATTTCTTCTCCAAATGACGTCATACGGAACCTCACGGCGACGGCGACGGCGACGGCGACGCCGACGGCAGAAATCTGCTTTTGAGTGTCCATATAATTGCTATCGCAATAAAAGGCATCGCATCCGTCGACGTCTCACAAGTGGTGGAGTGTGCTTCCGATTCCCACGTCCTCTTACTTTCCCGATTCCCCTGGAGCTCCGGTCCGGTCGTCGTTTGCTCTCGCCTACCACGGTGATGGCAGAAACCAACCCATCCACCAGTGCTGCTACCACCACTGCTCAGCCAGCTGGGCCTACCTGGACGGTGAACACCAAACACCGCGACCCTCCCGTCTTTGCAGGCCTCCGCGGCGATGACGTAGAAGATTGGCTCGATCACTACAACAGAGCCAGCAAATATATCCAACAATATATATATATATATATATATATATATATATATTATATGTGTGTGTGTGTGTGTGTGTGTGTGTGTGTGTGTGTGTGTGTGTGTGTGTGTGTGTGTGTGTGTGTGTGTGTGTGTGTGTGTGTGTACGCCAAGCTCCGACTTCCGGAGAACGCTTCCGGCGTTTTGCCCGAATGATCCCCCGGTGCTTCGCCCACTCATCATCATTCACTTCGTGGATATGTGGTGTTTTTATATTAATACGCATTTGTGCCGCAGCTACACGTCGCCTCCCCTAGCTCTCTCCCGTCCTCCCACGGCCTTTCGCGCGACGGAAGAAGTCGCGTTTGCTCTCCGCCGGGCATTTGCTCCCCGTGAAAGCGCGCGTCCCTCGCGCGCTTTCACTCGCACATGCAGCATACGTACGATGTGCGGCGACGATTTCATCGCCGTTGGACACTATACGGAACCTCACGGTGACGGCGACGCCGATGGCAGAAATCCGCTTGGAGTGTCCACATAATTGCTATTGCAATAAAAAGTACATTACAAACAATAACTCTGTAAGCACATGCGAAATCTCGATCCTAGCTACTCAGACGCCACAAGCCAACACTTGAACTATAGTGTCTCAGTTCATAATAAGGTGAAGAACAAACAGTCTGACTGTCGCGACATGGCGGGAGTCGGTCCGACGTGCGGCAGACGTCGGCCTGCGTCGATTCACATAGCTGGTTTCCACAGTAGCGACAGTGCACCCGTGATTCACGGGGTACAGGACGTGGTGGTAGTCGGTAATGCACCGGGTCGCTGACGTGGCCAGGCGTTCGCCTCATTGGCACTGGGTGGTGGCAGGTGACGGCTTCACGGGGCTGGACCGAGCCCGTCGAACCCTGCCACTGCACCGTAGACGGGGCCCAGGGGCTGGTTGCTGTCACCGGCCAACTTCCACAAGTCCCCGCTCCGGCCCGGGTCCCCGATGAACCCCGATCACGTCGTCAAAGCACAGCCGGTGGTGCTTCTGCACCACTCCATGCCCCCATTCTGCTCTGCTCGGCTTTGCTCTGCTTTGCTCTGCTTTGCTCTGCTTTGCTCTGCTTTGCTCTGCTTTGCTCTGCTTTTCTCTGCTTTGCTCTGCTCTGCTCTGCTCTGCTCTGCTTTGCTTTGCTTTGCATTGCTTTGCTTTCAAGAGTAGCTCATAACCACTATAGGTGTTGGCCAAGAATCAGGTGAATTAAGAAAGTTTGGTTGGGTTTGGTTGGGTGCCTATATGTACGGCACAACCCACTACGGGGGATCGGCCATGAATCGGGCGGCAGTAGGTATAAAAGAGACAAACAGACAGATAGACAAAGAACTTTATTCACTAGCTCCTGAGAAGCCCTGCCCTAGGGCAGAGCTGCGGGCCGCTCCCATGTGGGGATGGGTAGGCCGAGTCTAACCGCCGCATCGTGGGCTCTCTGGACAGCCCAAGTTTGTCGTAACAGTTCTGAGCTCTGGATGGCAGAGCTCCATTCTTCTTCCGTGATGCGATTGGGTCCCCTGTAACGAGGGGCATCGCCAGAGCATGTGTTCTAAATTGCTAACAGCCGCACAGTCGGGGCAAGTAGAGCTAAATGTCTCTGGAGTGATCGAATGAAAAAGGGCAAGGTTGGGATAGGACTTCGTCTGAAGCATCCGTAAGTGGACGACAGAGGTCTAGCCAGTTTGCTATGCGAGGGAGGATAAATCCTCCTACCCAGGTGATAGCACTTAGTGATTTCGTTGAAAGTAGCAAGAGTGTCCCGAAACTCGAGAACCCCGGCCTCTGAGCTCGCCCTTGCTCTCGCGCGGTTGGTTAGTGCGCGCGCTTGGGAGTGGGCGATGTCATTGAGATTGGGCAAGGAGTCAAGCTGGGGGCCGAGATGCACTGGAAACCACGTGATGGTGTGCATAGAGATGATCTTGTTCTTGAGAATCTTGTGAGCCTCCTCAGCAATGGACCCTGAAGCGAAAGCCTTGACCGCCGGTCTCGAATCAGTGAAGATTTGTGTTTTGCAGTTATCTAGGAGTGCCATAGCAATTGCGACCTCCTCCGCTCGGGATGGAGTTGCGCACTTCAGCGAAGCTGCATTCACTATATGTCCGTTGGGATCAACGATGTCAGTGGCGAAGTTAGACGACTGTCCATATTGGGCTGCGTCGACAAAACATGCCAAGTGGGGATCGTCTTTGATACTCAAATAGGAATACTCAAATCCTCGTCCACCTTCTCCTCCTTTATATTCTTTCCTCCTCCTGCCTCGCGCTTCACGTGCCTTCTTCGTTTTTCTCATCATCCTTTTGCTTCGATGCACGCCTTTTAGCTTTTCGTCGAGCGACATCCGCGTCTCCTTCATTTCATATGCTGGTGGTTCTCCAGTTACTCATGACACCAGCCCTATACCTGAAGAAAACTGACACTTTTCACGAGTTCTCACAAACTACACAAATGTCAATTCAATATCTTAGCGCACTGCATATGGTTGCCATCCATTTATTCAAGACGTGGTGTCAGAAGTGGGATCGGCTCATTGACGCACGTGTTACCAGCAACTCGCGACGTTGACCAATTGCCATCGCTTCCGGACTACGCTGGCCTGAGCCCTCGTCAGCAAGCTCTCGGCAACGCAGCGCCTTTCCTCTGAATCATCACTGTCCATTGAGCTCGCCCACGTGGCCCTATACTTGTAGGCTAGCGCTATTCATTTTGACACGGGAACCACAAAGTCTAATGTAGACGGAAACAAACCTCTACTACAACGAGGCGAAGCCTTTCTCTGTGCTAGTCAGACAATTTTGATTCTGAGAACTCTTCTTCCTGAACGACGTGGCGCAGGCTGCGCATCCGATTCGTGTCTTAGTGTCTCAGCAAAGAACCTATACACGAATTCAAGTCCCAACACTATAGTTCTTCAAGTATCTCACGTGCGAATGACAACACAGGAGAACGGAACGGAAGACACTTTCGGATTTTATTCTACTATGCTATTGTAGTTCCCTTGGATAACAAATATTTTTCTTGTTCTTCAAGCAGACTGTGCCTAGCTCTTGCGTGTGTTTTTGCGCATATAGTTTTCCAACAGTAAGTTTTGCGAATTTTTAAGCTTGCTGCTTGTTGTGCTACATTCCATATCTTTATTTGCTTCATTAGTGTCATTATGATAGTGTGGATAACTGCAAGTAGCCGTTTGTAATTTTCAAGCTTCTCAGCATCTCGTCTTGCGAAACGCAGACAGAGAAATATATTTAACCTAGCTGCTTGCCACTTTAAACAAATAAAACATATCTACCCTATCAGGCACCCTGTTCTCAGACTTACGTGAACTATTCTTACAGAAAAAAGAAAATACAGCGCAGCATTGCATTCATGTTTGCGTCTTACTTCGCGTAACAGAATGCGAAGTGGTACAGGGTCTTTTATTTCGGTCGGACCTGATGCGCCGAAAACAGTTTTATTTGCCTATTCTATGCAGGGTGTCCCAACTATCATGCACGAAGATTTAAAAATATTCAAATGCCACGTAGCTGGACAAAACCAAGGTAATGTTGTTTGCCGTCGCTTGGAGATACTCAGATTATTTTTTGCATTCCGCCTAATCGCATTAGTGGTAATTAATAATCATCTTCTCAATTGTTATAATTAGATCAAAAGGGTCAATGAGAAAATTGTAGAGCAACATGAAGCACTCCCGATAAAGGTTTTTGTTCCTCAATACGTACTACATAAAGGTGTTGTGAGCGTGAAAGAAGCCCGCGAATACACGCAAAGTGCCTCGAGCGGCCAATCGCGCGGCAATTTCACGCTCGGAAAAACACTTTTACGTGCCGTATAAACCGGAATATAAGTCGAGATTTTATCATGGAGAGTGCAGAAAGGAAAGTGGCTGAACTGCAACCTCTGCAAAACGTCATTTCGTGGGCGTAGTGCGGTTCAACCGCAGCTTGAGGACACACTCGCGGACTTTGTGCAGGAACTTCGCGCACGCTCGCTGTCGGTTACCGTGCATAGAATGGGCTGCAATGCCGTGGAGCTCGCGCGAGAAGCTGGACTCGAAGCGGCCTGCGACAAACGGTCGGCTTCCGAGGACAGTGCTGCTACTTCCGACGAATGAGACTACGGCTCCGATGGTGGCCGTGCGAGCGGTGCCGTTTCGAAAATAAATGCGTTTCGGCGATTTCTGGTTCGTGTTTTTTTTTTTCTTTTTTTTACACTTAAACTTAGGGGGTCCACATGTATTCCCACTCGACCTATAATCCGGTTTATACAGTAGCACGTGTTGAGCAACAGAAAGCTGTATTGGGGAGTCCTTCTTGTTGCTCTACAATTTTCCCATTGACACTTTTCATCTAATTATAATACTAGAGAAGTTGATTAATTAATGCAAAAAGTTATCGGTGTATCTCGAAGCGACGGCAAACAACATTACCTTGGCTCTGTCCAGATATGTGACATTTGCATATTTTCAAAAACTTGGTGCATGATAGTTGGGACACTCTGTATATACTAATATTTGGCCCGTAAGTCATGTTCAATTTTTTTCCTAGTCCATGCACAAAGAAAGAAAGAAAGAAAGAAAGAAAGAAGAAAGAAAGAAAGAAAGAAAGAAAGAAAGAAAGAAAGAAAGAAAGAAAGAAAGAAAGAAAGAAAGAAAGAAAGAAAGCAGGTGCAGTAGCTTAATTAGGGGCTATGGCGTGGCGCTGCCAAACTCGAGCTCGCGGGTTCAATTAAGCCCGCGGAATTCAATGGGGGAGATGTGGGAAAACACTCGTGTAGTTTGAGTAGTGAAAACAAACCTGGTGCCTCATAATCATATCGTGGGTTTGCTGAGTAACACCACACAAGTTGTTTAATGTAAAATAACTGTGTAGCTGCGTCCTTCGGCTTTTTTCTGGGTATATAGACCTTTTCATCGGGCGAGGAGAGAAGCGCGCGCGGCGAGCCTTTCCCCCTCTCTGGCTTGTACGAACCGGCGCGGCGCTGCTTGAGTGTGTTACGGTCGCGTGCCGAGGAACGATTTGGAAATGTTTAAGCTCGCTCCCCGTGAAATTTGCGTGATGTCAGTTCACACACGGTCGTCGGGGATCCACTGTGTAACCTTTCGGTGCGGCAGTAACTACAGTATGCGGAAATTTCTCTCGGCTGCGCAAACATGCGACGTGCGTCCTCCGTGTGCACACGATGTGAACTATTTTCGCTGTACCGGTTTCCACTCGACGAGGAGCAGCGGCGTCTGTGAATTGCAGCATGATTTAGAGTATCTCCTCCCTGTCTGATCGCTTGGCGGGGGGAACGAAAACATAGGATCGAGTGCTCGCGTGCGACCAACTCGATGCAACGCCGGGAAGCGTCAATCGTTGCAAAATAGTTGCGTCTGCCACCGGCATCGTTCTCGAGCCTTTTAAGTCGACTAGGCTTGAAATCACTGTTTACGCTATGTCTACATTAGCCTCCTGTATGAGGCCGATGGCGCGGCTCAACACAACGATCACTGCGGTTAATTGGTAAACCAGCGTGATACATATAAGCTTTGTGTTTCGGTATTGCCTGTTTTCATGTGAAATAGTAATATCTAAAGAGAGAGAGCAACATGATTTAATGATAGCGATCGCATCAAAAGAATGCGATGGCTATTTGTGAGGACACCGTTTCCGTAAAATGGGCTGAGTGCATTGTTGAGGACGGGACGAATAAGATCGAACAAAAAGAAATTGGTTTTCATTTTCTTGCGGCTTGTATGAAGTATAAAGTTCATTCGTGCTCGGAAATAGCGTCTAACACAGGAAGTGGTCGCGCAGTGCATCCTCAGATAACAATTTGAACGCTCATTCGCTTTATTCAAGTAGAACTTATTCCGTAGTAGAACGGTACACACGCTGTTACGATCGTCGCGTATTTTTCTCAACTACTCATTGCTGCGAAACCACAGCTTAGAATTACAATGTGAATGTTGCAGCAATGTCACATTAAGGAAACAATTTTTTTAGAAATACACAACTGATCTCAGAGGCTGACTGTACACTCAAACATGCACACACAGGTCACGCTGGGTGCTCCGTATGTCCGCCTCAACGCCGGCAGAAACTCCGGCTATGCATACTTTCATCACTTAGTACGTCTCACCGAACCGTTTCCCACGCAGAGGACGCCACGTCATAGTAAATATAGACAGCACGAGTGCGAAATGAACCACCACAAACTGTCGCTGAGCGCATATATGGCATACAACGCGGAGCTATAGCCCAAGCCATATACAGGGTGTTTCAGCGAACGCTTTCAAAAATGTTTGAATGTTTCCTGGCGCAGATAGCAGAATTCTAGTTCATTAGCTGGTCTATACTCAAAGAGGCCGACATTATTTGCACAAAAAAATTTATATGGCTTATCGGATAATTAAGAATAATTCACTAATTAAGTTCTTTTAATTAATTACCTTAGTAGTTACCATATTGCAATGTGCGAATTCCAGCCGTGCAGTTGGCAAGGCGGATCCACTTGGAACGAATTCTCAGGATGACACCAGTTTCGAGATATTAATTCCCGAACTTTGCGGAGAAATGCTTTGGCGTTCTAGTTACTTTTGCGTTTCAATGCATAAAACGATGTTTTGTTAACGCGTCACCCACGCGCTGCCTCTCGCGTTCTCCCGATTAGCGAGGCAGTCACGCCACACTTCGCTTCGTTTGCAATGTGCCGCACGAGACAGATTGTCCACGCCAGGCCAATAGATCGTGAAATGAAAACACGTATAAAGCTGCGTTTAAATTTCGCATTAGGGAGTATCGTAATCCTCGGTTATTTTTTTTTCTTGCAATCATTCGTTTAAGGAAATGCCACGCTCTGCTTCTAGCAGATCCCCGCATTGTCTCCTGTCTTGTGACAATTGTGCATCATTTCATTTTTAAAGCGATCTCACCTTCTCGGGAAACTGAATACGCCCTATACCACGGTGTTAGATACTTTTAACACCGTGCCCTATACTTCCTGCGAGAAATACTTTTCTTTCATGTGAATTGAGTTCTTTGCAGATCAGGTGCCCATCTGCAAGCTGAGTGACGTTTAAACTTATGTTCATATGTTGTGTTCACCACAATGTTACGCGAAGGACGAGTGAGTTAGACGAGCAACTACTTACAGTTTATATTTAAAACAGCGGTTGCAGAGCTGACCGGTTAGATTCACAGCGCGAGCCCACTTCGTTCTTCCTCCTCTTTTCTCGAGTGATGACGCCCGCGCGCCTCGTTCAAACAATCAAATATCACACGCATGTAGCAATATCATGGGTGATTTGGCCATCACCCAGCCTCACTACATGGGAAATGGCCTGGAAATAATTGCACGAGACAAATGGTACATCACAAGATCCTGACCTGCTCACGCGTGTGCGTCGGCATTCTTTAGCCCCTCGATGAAGTTTGTGTTCCAAACGCAAGGCAAATCCATGGGATTCATGTTGCTCGCCTTTATTAAATAAAGCCGAAGAAGATAGTCACTCCCAAGTAAGAGGAAGCGCGGCGCGAAAAGCGCCGGGCCGCTACCCGAGAAAGGGCTAGAAGACTGCGCGCCGACCCCGAGTATCATCCCGATACTCGGGGTCGGCTAAGTTTGGCTAAGAACAAGCCAAGCCAAACCAAGTTAAGCAAAGGAAAGCAAAGGCAAAGCTAAGAACCAGCCAAGCCAATCCAAGTTAAGCAAGGAAAGCAAAGTTAAAGCTAGTTAAGGACCACTAGCTTCGCTGTTAGCCCAGTCTTCGCACCACTTAGTGTGAAGCTGCCCAGGGCTATTTCTTTTTTTTTTTTTTTTCCTTTCATGCTCACGGCGGTGATCACATTCTCACCTACACTCAAACATCATTGGATTTACAGCTGTTCTTCTGCTTCCCTCCGGGTTAATTTCCCAATTTGTAAGGAAAAGTGTAGGCAGTAAAGCGCTTAAGTAGAACATAAAATATCTTGAAGTGGAATTTGAGAAGCTTTGTGCAATTTGTTCGCAGGCCTCTAGGAGACACAAGCACACTGCGTGAATTTATTACCTTAAATGTGCAGAGCGACACGCGGAAGAAAATCCAACATCGCATAGATAGGCGCTGGACCAACGGAGGAAGACTATTTGCGAATACCTTGACCAACACAATCCACTGTCCCTCAAATGGAGCATGGTGCGTGGCCTTGGCTAGTGCCCGAAAGAACCACATCCATTCGGTGCTTTGGTCCTCCGAAGCAGCCGTTCGAATCCGTGGTCGATGTGGCAGAAGACATCTGTGCAAGGTTTGTGGAAGATGTGGTGACGAACTATGAAACAAAAATCAGTGACGAAATTCTGAGCAGCATCACCGCGACGCGCGTCCTTAAAATGGATGTGTCTGTTTCCCTCGAGGAACTTGGCTCAGGCTGCTCTGCAGACATTAGTCGTCACAGGGGCCGGACGGCATCACATCGTAATTGTTGATGTGATCACATCGTTGATGTAATTTACTGTTGTAGCTCACAGTTTATATTTTTATAACTACCGTTCAAATTATGAGTTTACCGGTTTTCTATGACTGACACTTCATTGATGTAATTTACTGTTGTAACACCCAGTTTGTATTTTTGATAACTTATTGTTGTAAGACGCAGATTGTACTTGTGATGCCTTAAAACCTACCCTGTAACGGCCTTATGGCCACCAGTATCGTAAATTAAAATAAAAAATCCACCTGCCCAGATGCCCGACGGAAACGTCTCAAGTGCATTCACGTGTGCACAGCACACGCATGCACGTCCACGCGTGTGTTGTGGTTCGGACAATTTTCCCGACAAACATCAAGAATCGTCATCGTCCTCTGGACACTTACTGCGTCGACGTCTCACAATGTGCATCCGCGTGAACTGCTGTGTTCATTTTTGCGTAGCTTGGTGTAGTGCGTTAACATAAAATGACATGACATTTAGGTTGTGACCTGTATACGGCGCATAAGCATATAGATTGCTTGAGATTACGCGTTGCATAGAATGACAATAAAGAAGCATCGCATTTAGCTTTATGACATTTGATTAACCGCTTCACGAAAGCTTCGTTTCACATAGATTCCAACGTTTGCGATGGATGTGCGTAGTTTTTCTGAAGCGTGGAGGATTAAGCGCAGGCGCATCGCGCTTTTTAAAAATTGAGGAGCATCCCTGCATGCCTGGCTTGTTGACTATAGTTTTCAAGTCAGTCAGACATTATTTAATTTTAGTGCGATAGCAATTATATGGACACTCCAGGCGCATTTCTGCCATCGGCGTCGCCGTCGCGCTGAGGTTCCATACAAAGTCAAAGGGCGATCAAATCGTCGCCGCGCGTCGTATATGCTGTAAGTGCGAGTGAACGCGTGCGAGAGTGACCCGGCGATCGCGGCTCAATCTTGCGCACGCAAGGGAGGAAAGCGGGAAGGAAGCGCTCCTAAGCGCGTCGTCTTTCGTCTCGCACAACGCTATGGGGGAGGAGAGAGAGGGGGGGCATTCTGCTTTGGGTAGAGTGACCTAGAATACTTTTTATTCTAGACGTCACTCCACTTTCGGCAGCACAGGCGGCCGCGCCGCTGTTCTTGAAAGCCATCTGCGTCGGGACACACTGTGCCGTGCGCTGTGTTCTCGCGGCTTAGCTTGCGTTGATGCGAGACACAGCCCGAAGGTCAATTCGCTCGCTGCTGCTGCCGAGCTTCCTCACTGCAGCGTTTTCACAGCGAGTTTCCGCGGTCATCGAGTGAGATGTGTTGTTCGCTTGTGCGTGCGTGACACCATGCTTGGTCATTTTAGTTAGTATGCGTATGTTTACAAGTTTATATGGTCGATAAAACTACTATCCGTACTTCGTATAGCTGTCCAGTAATTTGCTATCGCAATCGATGCTTCGCCTTTCGGGCGAAACTGCGACTGTTCTTAAGGAACGTGCGTTTCCACTATGCTCTCCACTATAGGCTTCGCATCTTTGATCTGTCCTCATCATCACCTTTGGAAGCACTGTTCGTAGCGCCTGGCCGCGTTGTGCATTTTCGTGGTCATTTCCCTATTTTCCCCCCATAGCGCGGAGTAGCTGGATATAAATATCTTTACGCAACAAATATCGCGACTCGTTCAGGTCTGTAATGAAAATTTTACCAGCATATCATTTGCTTCTTCGCCATCATCATTAACAGAGCGGTGCCAATTGGCACGTCCTTCTCTCATAAGCAGAAGAAGAAGAAGAAGAAGAAAGAGCCATTTTGATTTCCTGTCTAACAATAAAAATAAGCGCGCATTGTTCCGATTTCTCCGCAGTAGAAAAGTTCTTCCACGTCAAATTAATATTGACTCTATAATCTTAAGCAGCGATGAAATAAAACAATCACTAGAAGAAATTGCGAAGGGATTAGAGCTTAGATTTTCTTCCGTATTGCCAAGTTGTTCTCGCTTACGTAGGGCATCAGATGATTTTACAGAAATCTCTATGTTGGAATTGGCTGAAATTGTGGAGCGGCTTCCAGATTCAGCTCCCGGCGTGGATGGGGTAACATCTGCTATGATCAGAATCTTATTTAAGGAAGCTTCTAATGACCTTTTAGCTGTTGTAAATTACTCGATTTGGTTTTCATGGATTCCGTCTGCGTGGAAAATCGCTAAAATCATCCCAATTCTTAAAAATCATGGGGAAGGATATACAATAGATAATATTAGACCAATTGCCCTAACTTCAAATTTGGTTAAATTAATCGAAAGAATTCTATATGCCCGTATGATTAAATTTATACAGAACAAAGACTTGCTTAGCCCCTGCCAAATTGGATTCCGACCATCATGTTCCATTTGGCATGCTCACGTGGACTTAGAAAGTAGAATAAAATTAGCACGGCGACAGAGGCAAATAGGTGCTCTCGTGACGTTAGACATTTCCAAAGCATACGACAGCGTTGAACACTTAATCGTATTAGATATATTGCGAAGTCTAGAGATTCCAAATTATTTTTCAAACTGGATTGATGAATTTTTAAACGGAAGAACATTTTACTGCTCTCTAAGAGGCTTTTCCTCGAGTATTTATAATCAATCACGTGGTGTTCCTCAAGGAGCTGTCACTTCACCACTACTTTTTAACATTCTGATGTGTTCCATTCCTCTTCATCAAGATGTACAAACATACGTATACGCAGATGACATTGCTTTCTTCGCATCAGACAGTGATATCCACTCTCTATATTATCGACTACAAAACTACCTCTATGCCATAGAAACCTGGTTAAACAAAATTCGCCTTTCACTTAACGTTAGAAAATGCTCGATATTGGTTTTCCCTCTTAACAATCCTGTTAACATATCGCTATCTTATCGCCTCGAGACTATACCTCAAGTGGAGTCTGTGAAGTATTTAGGTGTAGTATTTGACGGTTCCCTCAGCTGGCTCGGCCATATTGACCAAATAGTTAAAAAAGGAGTGAGAGCCGTTGGTATGCTTCGTAAGCTGTGCAACAGTCGGTCCGGAATGTGGAGAGATCCACTTTTAATGATATATAAAATGTATGTGCGGCCCATTTTAGAATTTGGATGTGTATTATTTTCCGGTGCGCCAGCTTATAAATTACGTCCCCTTGTTCTGCTTGAGCGGGAAGCCCTACGACTGTGTTGTGGATTACCCAAATGTGTTGCCAATAACATACTACACCAAGAAGTCAGGTTGCCCTCAATATTGTGTAGATTTCGCTTACTGACGGTGCAAACAATCTTAAAATTGTATGAATCCCCTATTACAAGATTAGAATACATATTCATTTCCCAGCCTGCACTATTCTTCGGAATACACTGGCCTCGTTTTCATACACCCCAGGTGGTCTTCGTACAAACATTAATCAATCCCTTAAATGTACGTATCTGGGAGGTGCCGCCTATTTGTGATGTGCGAGAAAACCTACAAATCATATATGATGACATCTACCCAAACAACGCAAAACTCCTTTCTTATAATATATTAAACGGCCTATTACAAGACCATTTATTAAGTTTATCAATAAGTACGGTCATTGCGACAGACGCCTCACAGTGTGAAGAAAAATCTGGAATTGGCATTTTCTCTCCTGCTCTAAATTGGTCATTCGCAATCAGGATTCCGGACTTCTTTTCCGTATTTCTGGCTGAATTTCTAGCTGTAGTTCTAGCCCTACGCAAACTAAATTCATCAATATCAGCGGTAGTAATAATAACAGATTCTTTATCTTTATGTTCCTCGCTCACAGCAAATAGTGTCACTAACCTTTTACGTACATTTCATTTTCTAGTGCCTGCCCACATAAATTTAATTAGATTGCTTTGGGTGCCAGGACATAAAGGATTAGTCATGAACGAAATGGCTGACAGTCTCGCGAGAGCGGCCCTCAGTGGCCCTGTATTACGATTACTTCCTACAATAGCTTACCTAACGACTACTAGATTCAGGAGATATTCAATTATTCAAGACTTCTTGAACCCGGCTGTAGCTAATTTCTCAGAATATCGACACCTCCTATTCCCTTGGCCCAAAAATTCCTTTCACACCAGAAAAACTGAAGTCATCTTTACCCGATTACGTTGTCGGGTACCAATATTAAACTTCTATCGTCACAGGGCTGGTCTGGTGCCCTCCCCTCTGTGCCCATTCTGTGGAGAAGATGAAACAATACATCATTTTTTCATATTCTGCCGACGTTTTTCTTCTTTAAGGAAAAATATTCTAGAATCAAAATTTGCACAGCTTGGTTTAAGCTTTTCTATTCTAAACATCCTTTCTTTAGGAGCCTCCTCTCTTGGAAAGTGCCACAGGGATATTTGCTCAGCCGTGGAGGAATTTATAAATGCTTCAAATAGATTTTCTTGAATTCTTAAATATTTTATTTTTGTTCATTTTCTCCATTTAGCTTTACCGATTTTAGTATTAAAAAAGATTGCCTAATCCCACCCAAATCTTGGCCAATCCCCCGCAGTGGGTATGCGCCATCAGATAAGGCATACCATACCATACCTGAAGAAGCTTTCGGACGCCTTCACGTCTTGTCGGTAGACGTCTGGATGAACCAGCCACTCTGTGGATAAACAGGCAGCTACGCGTCATGAACACAGTGCCCCCCGCTATGGGAGCATGTGCTGCCACCGAGCAGAGTCACTTGTACAGCGTCTGCCCCCTACCCGACACGACGAGCGAAGTGCACGAACTCATTGGCGGCCTGCACGATGTGATGGGCCACGGTGCCTTCCAGCGGCGCGTGCTCCTCTTCGGCATTTTGTCCACACTGGTGCTGCTGTGCCACGCGTTCTCGTACCGGCTGGTCGCCCGGCCCGTGGACCACTGGTGTCGGCCGCCCAACGATCTGGCTGGCCAGCTGCCTGGCGGCGCCTGGAAGAACGTCGCTATACCGCTGCTCGCCGATGGCAGCTTCAGCCAGTGCACCGTCTACGATCCGCCACTCCCGGTGGGGTTGCCGCGTTTTCTATACACAGAATTAAGGGACACTGCTGTAATGGGCGTTATGCAATCGAGAGTAGCATAAGTTGCAAGAGACGCCATAATCTCAGGTCCAAGCGTAGGGAAAAAAGGTGTGATTCAGATTTATTTACGTGTTACGCGGCAACTGCTGAGATGACCACACTGCAGCGACCTCGAACGTCACGATCGAGTCATGCGACTTTCGCCGCCAAGCTTGGCGACAGACCTTATCATTCTTGGAGTTACTAATTCTAAACATCCATAAAGGACCACACAGACCCAGTTGGGGTGTAGACAGGTGAAACAATTAACACGCTTGCAGAAAGGCTCGGAGACACAAGATCACAACTACCAAGCCGCAGACTTATTCGTTACTGCCCTCTGTGGTGCATCAGCCGCTATGGCGTTCTATTGCTGAGATCGAGGTCCGATTCTAAGCCACGACTGCACTCCGTTGAAAGGGAAATTCGAAAACCCTCGTGCACCGCATTTTGGGCCCATATTAAAGAACACCATGTGGTCAAAATTAACCCCGATGTACATATGCACTACTACGTCTCTCGTAGCACGTGAGTTGTTTTGAAACGTTCAACTTCGGAATTTATTTTGTTTTCTCCGCCTGATTTACTGCTACTCATTTCGTGTGGGTTGTTATTCTGCGCAGGACCTGATGAACTCCACGCGCAAGGAGGTCCAGTGCGACGCCTGGCAGTACGATACGGCCAGTCCGCAGGACAGCATCGTCAGCCAGTGGGACCTGGTGTGTGGCCGAGCCTGGATGGTGCCCTTCTCCTCGGCCGTCTACCTGTCGGGAGCCATGATGTGCGTGCCTGTCTCGGGCATTGTGGCTGACCGCTGGGGCCGCAAGCCCGTCATCAACGCCTGGGTGGCCACGCTCCTGGTCGCCGGCGTCGGATGCGTCGGCGCCAGTTCGTACAGCCTCTTCGTGACCTCGCGTTTTGTCGTGTCGGCCGCCAACAGCAGCATCACGGTGGTCGTGTTGATCCTGCTCTACGAGGTGACCTGCAAGGAGCGACGGCTCCTGTTCGTGGTCGTGTACGCCAGCTGCGGCACGGTGCTCCTGCCCGTCCTCTACCGGCTCATCGAGCTCTACCACCTCAACTGGCGGACGATCCAGATGGTCCTCATGCTGCCCACGTCGCTGCTCGTTTCCTGCCTCTACCTGCTCGAGGAATCGCCGAGCTGGCTGCTGGCCAGTTGGAAAACACGAGCAGCCGAGCAGGTCGTCGTCCTGGCCGCCGCGGTCAACGGCGTACCGGCGCAAAGAGCATCGGAGGCGTTCCACACGCTCCGCGAGAGACTCGAGAGGCTGGACCTGGCGCGAGATAGGACCTTCGTGCTCTCGCCCAGCACGTTCGTCCAGGAGGCCCTGCTTCGCTGGACCACGCTGCCCGTCGAACTCTGCTGGTTCACCACGTTCTTCGGTTTCTACGGGATCAACTTCCGAGGCGTCCGCGTGGTCGCCTCAATGGCGATGGAGGACGAACTTTTCGTGGCGCTGCAGACGCCTCTGGCCGCGGCCGCCTATTGGAGCATGCGGCGCGCGGGAGTCCGCGCCACGCTCTGCATGCTCCTGTGCCTGACGAGCGCTTCCTGCGCGGCATATGGCATCGTAAGCCCGATGCCGGCTGCGGTTGACGTCGTTAGGGAAGTGCGTCGAGTGCTGGTCACCTTGGTTCTGGGCCCAATCTACGTGCACACGGCTCAGATGTTCCCCACGCAGGTGTGCAGCATGGGCATATCTGCGTCGTACGCCATCGGTCAGTTCGGGGCGCTCGGCGGGTCACTCCTGGTGCACATAAACGAAATGACGTTCGACATGTTCCTGGGCGTGACGGCCTTCGCCGCCTTCTGCGGTGTCCTGTCCGCGCCAGACTCTGCACCGTTGATGGTTGCTCCGAAAGCTTTGAGGCCTTTGGCGTCGCCAGAAAGGCCCAGCGCCCTTCACCACCCTGGTGCTGAAGCGGCGAACAATATAGCGACCGCGGAGACAACACAACAACGTAGGAAGACCTCCGCTGTTTCCTTTGCCGCGACGGAAGGCAAGTCTGCCTCCAGATCGTCCTCTTCAGTGATCTCCGGACGCAGATCGTTGTCGAAATAGCCAACCTTTATTTATTATCTTCTTATCTAATATTGCTCGATCTCCAGTGTTTGTGTATGTCTGTGTAGGGAAGAGTTCGAGTTTAATGAAATCTACGATAAGACAGCATAGTTTCTGATCGTGACTTACACAACACATTGCTATCCATTGCTATCCAGCTCTGCCCTCGGGGACCAGCTCAGGCTGGTCCGGAGGGCAGAAAGGATGGCGTGGGCCAGCGGTGCCTTGGAATAGGGGCCCGACTATGCGAATTGCCCCGTTTTAGGGGCAACGAAGTCTTTTGTGCAAATAAAGTATTGTTCTTCTTGTACACAACCCTTTGTTATGAACGACTTGCGGTCATAAGCATGTGCTATGCTGGCGCCTTACTTATATATGCATTTGCAGTCAGGCTTGTGAAATTTGCTAAAAGACGTACACTCTTGTGAGGAATCCAGTTGTTTCGGAATTATCAAGCTGTCACAGACCCCGGTGAACGAGGCGCAGACGCCGGACTAAATTCCAAAGCCGAATTATCAGCTTCAGAAAATAATCCCACGATAACAAGGACAATTACGAATGGGCCCTCTGGTGCGCCAGCGAACGCCGGTTGCTGTCCAAAGACCGAGTCAGAGCCCAGAGTTGTCAAAACACAACAAAATATATTCTTCGCACAAGGCAGTTACACACAAACTCGCACACTTAGGCTATACACAACACAATACAAATCAGATGGGTATTAACAAACACAAGAAAATAACTCACGACAAGCACTAAGAGTCCAACACGTAAAGTACAAAATGAAAAGGAACACTAAGTGTCCAATCGTATTCACCGTGCTGGTTGGTCTTAGAGTCAGACGATCTCGGCGTAACTTGGGGGCAAATCTCGAAGAAGGAACTTCTTCCGGAAATGCAGACGCTCGAAGAACCAGTCGACTAGCCTGCCGGGGAATCCCCTTCTTCCGCAGACGCTCGGTCTTCACGTTACATCACTTCACCGGTGCGGACTTAACTCCTGAATTCCTGGACTCCACCATCCGATTCTCGCACGGCGGTTATACAGCTTCCACAGGCGTTCTCGAACTTTCCTATCGGTGCCGTGATCTCGTAGCATAGCCAAAGCTTGGGAAGCTTCTATTCTTTTCTCGTACCTTCGACCGCCACCATCGGAGCATTCTCGAGGGGGGGGGGGGGGTGATGACTCATCCTGTTGGTGTACGCTCACGCGGTAGTAATGGCTGTCGACTCGCCGGGTGAGAAGGTGTCTCGGCGCGCGCGTGTGCTCTCTCTCTCTCTCTCTCTCCCTCCGGTTAACGTCGCTCCGTCGAGTCTCTTCCAGACGTTTCGGCGCCGTTGTCAGCGTTGTTGCTTGAGGCGTATGCGCTCTCCCCCTCTGTTGAAGTTGCCGCGGGGCCGGCGTGTTCTTTCGCCGGCTTGCGCGACACTCGGCGCGCGCTTTGATTACGCGCTCTTTTGTGACACTGCCCCCCACTTTAAGAATATTATGCAATAATATTCAAAGAAACACAAAAGAAGCGCGCACAAAAGTCCACTACACAAGAGTCTGTAAGTCCATAAATCAGTCCACCACAAATCACACCTCACTCGCGATACATCGAATACAAACGCAAGTCACACAAGTACACCTGGACTACACAATAACACATCGCTCGTATAACTAGTACACTTATATTATACAATAATACATCTCTCGCGTAACAAGGCAAACATTTGAAATATAACATGTGCAACAAGTATACAAAACTATGACAGGGTAGTTTACAGAACACAAACAAACACTATGTCAATGATACATAAATAAACATTCGGTGCACTCAATCAAAACACTTTGCACCACACACTAACCGTTAACGGTTCTTAAATTTAAATTTCCTGTCCTTGGTTTTTCGATGGTGGTGTTTGGCGTGCTTATGAGTCCCGGTCGGTTTATTTTCGGAATCGGGCGTGGAAGGGAGCTGGAAAGGCTTTTCCTGAACCTTTGCTTGAGCTCGGGTGACAGCCGCCGCGGTGTTCTCGTCAGATGTTGATGGTTTTCCGCGTGGCTCTTCAATCGTCGAGGGTTCGGTCTTCGGCTCTTCTTCCAAAGGTTTCGGATCGTCTGGGGCGCGAACTCCCTCGACGTTTCCTATGATTAGGTCGTACAGTGGGTTGTCCATGCAAAGCGCAGTGACATTCCCACTGTAATATGGGATATCGACCTCAATGTTGGCTTCGGCAAGCTTCCTAACCGTACCGTCGATCAGGTAAACTAAAGTGGTTTCGCCCGTAAGCTCCTCGTCTTTTACTAAGTCCCTTCGCACGATCACTTTGCTGGTGCCGGAATCTCGTAACACCGTGATTTGTTTGTCTCCCAATTTTCCGGCAAGTACGGGCATTACCTTATCGGGAAATTCAGGGCGTTGGGTTATCACCGCATTAACGACTGGAATTCTTTTTCCGCCTCGGAGTTCTACATAGTCGTCGTTTATGTCTTCTTCTTGATGTTTTGGCGGGGCATACACACAGGATGTTTGGGGAGTTTCCTTCACTCCGTTGCGACAGGAATCGGCTTTGTGCCCCGTTCGCCCACATTTAAAACATTTAACCTCGTTGGGGCGCGAAAAATTGGTCCGACAATTGCTAGCATGGTGGCCCAGTCGGTTACAGAGATAACACCTCGGAACAGGCTTCGGAGGGTTTCTTCTTTCATCGGATGCCGGTTTCTTTGCGTCCCCTGGCTCCTCTTTTCTGATCTTGGAGGGATTGGTGTCTCCCTGTGCTTCCAAAAATTGATCTGCCAATTCCAACATATCTTGAAGCGATTTAGCTTTCCTTTCTTTCAGATAGAGTGACAGGCTCGGGTGGCAACTGATGAGGAACTGCTCCTTGATCAGAAGCTCTCTAAGTGCACCGTACTCCTGTGCAGTCTCTGAAAGTTCGGTCCACCTATCAAAATAGTGACTGAGCCGCGCGGCAAGTTGCGTGGCAGTCTCGCCATCGGTGGGCTTTCCAGTCCTAAACTTATCTCGGAAGCCTTCTACGGTGAACCTAAATCTTTTCAGTAAAGCAGCTTTCACCCTTCCATAATTAGAGGCATCGGTTGGCGTCAGCCTACCGTACACACTAAGTGCTTCACCGCTCAAACACGTACTCAATTCAGTGGCCCATTGATCCTCTGGCCAATTCTGGCTTTTAGCAACTGTCTCAAATCTATGCAAATAGGCATCCAGATAATCTTTTCTTTCATCGAATGCCACAAGCAGTTTGCTTGGGTTCAGACGGAAGCTAGTTTCTTCCCTTTCAGTGCTATCGACTCTTGCCTGGGCGGGAGCGTCTGTACGCTGCTGCAATCGAAGTCGTTCGAGTTCTAACTCATGCTGTCTCTGTCTTTCTCTCTCCTTTGCTTCTCTTTCCTCTCTTATCTGTCGCTCCTTTGCTTCTCTTTCCTCTCTTCGCTCTATCGCCTCTCTTTCTTCTTTGGCCCGTTCGGCCGCTAGCTTCTCTCTTTCTACAGCTTCTTTTTCCTTCTGACTAACCCACTTCCGTAGTTCCGCTCCGGAAAGACCCATCTTCTCACCAAGGGCAACTAATTTCTCTAGATCCATAATGCCCTTCAAAGATCTAGCCGCGTGCAAAAATTATCTGCCTAGATTTCAACAATCGAACTGCTCTCTGCACACAAGTTAGCGAAACGTGGTGCAACACTCAAAATCGTTTACAATAGCAATGTAAACGACCCTAGGCTCTTTCTCCCTACTATGGACGCACAATTTGCACCAGAAAGGTCCTGTCGCGGACGCCAGAAATATTGTCACAGACCCCGGTGAACGAGGCGCAGACGCCGGACTAAATTCCAAAGCCGAATTATCAGCTTCCGAAAATAATCCCACGAAAGCAAGGACAATTAAGAATGGGCCCTCTGGTGCGCCAGCGAACGCCGGTTGCTGTCCAAAGACCGAGTCAGAGCCCAGAGTTGTCAAAACACAACAAAATATATTCTTCACACAAGGCAGTTACACACAAACTCGCACACTTAGGCTAGACACAACACAATACAAATCAGATGGGTATTAACAAACACAAGAAAATAACTCACGACAAGCACTAAGAGTCCAACACGTAAAGTACAAAATGACAAGGAACACTAAGTGTCCAATCGTATTCACCGTGCTGGTTGGTCTTGGAGTCAGACGATCTCGGCGTAACTTGGGGGCAAATCTCGAAGAAGGAACTTCTTCCGGAAATGCAGACGCTCGAAGAACCCGTCGACTAGCCTGCCGGGGAATCCCCTTCTTCCGCAGACGCTCGGTCTTCACGTTACATCACTTCACCGGTGCGGACTTAACTCCTGAATTCCTGGACTCCACCATCCGATTCTCGCACGGCGGTTATATAGCTTCCACAGGCGTTCTCGAACTTTCCTATCGGTGCCGTGATCTCGTAGCATAGCCAAAGCTTGGGAAGCTTCTACTCTTTTCTCGTACCTTCGACCGCCACCATCGGAGCATTCTGGGGGGGGGGGGGGGGGGGGTAATGGCTGTCGACTCGCCGGGTGAGAAGGTGTCTCGGCGCGCGCGTGTGCTCTCTCTCTCTCTCTCCCTCCGGTTAACGTCGCTCCGTCGAGTCTCTTCCAGACGTTTCGGTGCCGTTGTCAGCGTTGTTGCTTGAGGCGTATGCGCTCTCCCCCTCTGTTGAAGTTGCCGCGGGGCCGGCGTGTTCTTTCGCCGGCTTGCGCGACACTCGGCGCGCGCTTTGATTACGCGCTCTTTTGTGACACAAGCATACCCAGCTCTTCCGGAACGTGTTATAGTCTGGTACATCAATGGGCACAAAATAGAGTGCGTTGTTTTTTTAGCAGTATATTATAAAACTATAAGTACAGCGTTTAACTGCAATTGAGACTGCTCATTTTTCCATCATTGCCCATTTCGCGCACCAACTAGTCGTACAACAACTTCTCCAAGTGTGTTCCTTTTTGCTTTTGTTTTTTGGTCACACGCAGATTACGACGCTTGAGGAATATATGAATATATCTTGTGTACGATTGTCGTGCTTTTAACGGCCCTTTTGTTCCATTTCATTAGCGGTGCCGACGTTATTACTGGCTCCGCAAAGCCGCCGTGGTTACTCTGGTTTCTTATTTGCTAATTTGTTAACTAAGCCATGGAATATATTTCATGGGTAAACTTTGTATACATACTTCTGAAGGGCAAAAATTGCCGTTCACCCGTGGGTAAGCTGATGCTACAAACGAAACACATTCAGGTTCCACAAAAACGAAACCTTCGTTGTTGATGAAAAATATTTATCCTTACGCGAGGATCGAACCCGGAACAAGCACCTTTCCGGGGTTTTCGCTATGCACTGTCTAACCACAAGATGCGGTAATCTTTTTTTTTTTTTTAGCGCGCAGCTCTTAGGCGCCCGTTCCTGCGGCAAGCGTCGGCGTCGTCACTCGTAACCGAGCGAATGAGCGCTGCAGCGGCAAATGAAAGACGCGAAGAGGAAAGCGGAGGAGGAGGAGCGTATGGCGAAATCGTGAGAAGAAAATCGTAGTGCCGCGACGATGGCTACGAGATGGCGCCGGAGTAGCGCGTATAGTCTGGAAGGTCTGTCTGCGGCGCCTGCTGTGGATCATGCCCACGCGTTACCCACGTGCTGCCTCTCACGATCTCCAGATTAGCGAGGCAGTTGCGCCACACTTCGCTCCGTTTGCAACGTGCCGCACGAGACAGATTGTCCTAGCCAATCAATATGTTTCATGTACGTATGAAAACACGTATAGAGCTGCGCTCAAATTTCGCATTAGGGGGTATCGTAATCATCGGTGATTTTCTTTTTCCTCATTTAAGAGGATACAGCCGATCGCAGCGCTATACCCGATTAATCTACAACTCAAAGAACACTGAAAAAATTCACCAGCCCTTCCCCTATCGAGAAATTGGGGGTGATCGAAGCTTGTCGTGTGTGTACCTGACCTATACTTTTCCTTCCCTTTCCGTCTACTTTTCATTCCCTTTCGTACTACTTGTCCTTTACTTTCCGTCTACTTTTCATTCCCTTTCGTGCAACTTTCGAGTCTTGGCTACGGAAGCCCTCACGGTCGGGTCGGCACGTCTATGGGTATGTCGACAACGCTGGACGAAGTCCGCATTTGTCGCTTGCGTCCGATGTCTCGAGTTTGCTCAGCTGCGTGGTTAGCAGCATTCGCCCGCCATTGCCGCTTGCGATTCTTCGAAATTAAATTGCTTAAAAATTGAATCTGTCGATCCGTTACGTAATACAGTCAATGGCTCATACCCCCGTAAACGCGGCCTCCCCATTACGATGACAGAAGAGAGAGAGAATAAAACATTTATTATTGAAAATTAATAGCCGTTTTGTGGTCGGACCTCCTAGTCCGGAAGACCATTGGCTTTTGCCGCCGTCCGGGCTCGGTTGACCAGGGCTTGTTGCTGTTCTGGGTCCGAGCTGGACAGGGTCGCCTCCCACTCTACTGTCGTCGGATTATGTTTGGCCGATATTTGCGGATTCTGTTGGCACGCCCAGACCATGTCGATGACAGAAGAGAAGTGAAATTCTACGCTGGAATGATGAGCGGCAACGCAGCCAGCTGTGGAAGAAGATGACGAACGCGGGAGCAGTGGCACGAGCGCTTGCCGGGCACGAGCACGAGTGCAACCCGAGGGGCGCCAACGAGCGTATATATATATATATATATATATATATATATATATATATATATATATATATATATATACGCTTTACCAAGCTCTTTTGTACCCTCTCCACTTCTACGTGCTCGTGACCGGCTTCACACTTCACACACATACACTTTCTTCCACTTCGACATTCATTACAAAAAATTCCAACACCTCTAGCACACCATGGCCTGAGCACGACCCCCCCCCCCCCCCCCCTACTCCCGCGGCCGCGGCGGCCGCATTTCGATGGAGACGAAATGCAAAAACGCCTATGTGCTTGCGTTGTAGTACACGTTAAAGAACCCCAGGTGGTCAAAATTAATCCGCAGCCCTCCACTACGGCGTGCCTCATAATCAGATCGTGGTTTTGGCACGTAAAATCCCATAATTTGTTCTTTTCATACTTGTGTGCTTTGATGCATAAAACGACGTTTTGTTGAGAAAGTGACTGGCACGACGAGACTATTTGTCTGCGGGTGATACGGGGTCGCGTGGTGAAACTGGCATGCATAGAGACGCAACAGCTCTTCGACTACGTCGGCCCCGAACTGGCGACCACGATCGTTCACAATAATACGAGGGGGTCCATGACGCATTATAATGGAGGACAGGAGGAAGCTCGAAACATAGGCGCCGACTACGGGGGGGGGGGCTCGAGCCCCCTCCGGAATTTTCCCGGGGATGACATTCCCCCCCCCCTCCCCCCACCCCGCCCCTAAGATGTCATTACCGGAGTTCTGTTACCCAAATAATTTGAGGACTCTTTTGCGTTGCCTCCATATTTTCACTTTTGTTGTGGCAAAAAGCTTACGGCACCATTGTTGGCGCGGACGTGCACGGCTTTTAATTTATACTTTCGCTTTATTTCGGCAACTCCTGACAATAGGAGGACAAGCACCTTAGAAGCACCAGCGGCGGCTACCTCATCCGCGTTTTCTCTCATGAACATTTTTTTTAATGTCCGCTGAGAACACCACGCACAAACACACTATATTTAAATATAGACAAAGGACAAAGTTTATTATATTTTTAAAGAGAAGGAGGTAGCCAACTAAATGGATAGCCTATACCTAGAGAATGAATATGTTGATGTATGTTCATCTCACTTCAAATTACATTGCGTGCTTTTTTTGACCCTCAAAAAAAAAAAAAAAAACCTGCAGACTGAATTCAGTGACCCCTTCGGCAGAGTCTTCTATCAACGGCGTGTGAAAAGCACGTGAGTGATGTGTGTCTCAATATTGATTCTCTTTCCATTAGGCAATGCTAACGACTGGCTACAAAATAAATAAAAAAAGCTCTTCTAATTAATTACAACATTTACGCATTAGGGATGGAAACATCGCCTCTTGCATGCAGAGGCCATAAATACGGGGTGTTTCAGCAAACAATGTCAAAAAATTTTTAAAGGTTGCCTGTGGCAGATGGCACAATTCTAGTTCATGAGCTGGTCTATAGAGAATAGGGGGACATAACTTGCACAAAAAATTGAAATGCATAATCGACTAATTAAACAATCACCAATTAGGTTTTTAACAGTAACTTATGGCCCGTGTTGCAATTTACAAATTCTAGCCATGGAATTCGCAAGGCGGATGCACTAGGAACTAATTCTCAGGATGGCACCAGTTTCGAGATATTAATTCCCGAACATTGCGGAGAAATGCATTGGCGTTCCAGTTACTTTTGCGCTTACCCGCCGTGGTTGTTTAGTGGCTATGGTGTTGGACTGCTAAGCATGAGGTCACGGGATCAAATCATGGCCACGGCGGCTGCATTTCGATGGGGCGAAATGCTAGAACACCCGTATACTTAGATTTAGGTGCACGTTAAAGAACCCCAGGTGGTCTAAATTATTCCAGAGTCCTCCACTACGGCGGGCCTCATAATCAGATCGTGGTTTCGGCACGTAAAATCCCATAATTTGTTCTTTTCATACATTTGTGCTTTGATGTATAAAACGACGTTTTGTTGAGAAAGTGACTGGCACGCCAATGTATTTCTCTGCAAAGTTAGAGAATTAATATCTCGACAGTGGTGTCAGCCTGAGATTTAGTTCAAAGTGGATCCGCACTCCACGGCTAGAATTTGTAAATTGCAACATGGGCCATAAGGTAATTAGCTAAAAACTTGATTGGCTAATCTTGTTCATTAGTCGATTATGCATTCTATTTTTTATTTTTATTTTTTGCAAGTAATGCCCGCCTCTTCGAGTAGACGAGCTCATGAACTAGATTTGTACTATCTGCCACAGGACTTTTATTAAAGTTTTACATCCATCCATCCATCCATCTGCCACAGGCCACCTTTGAAATTTTTGAAAACTGTTCGCTGAAGCACCTTGTATATAGAATTCACTCAGTAACCGAAATGATGCCGAGCCGGATTCACTCAATATAAGAATAAATAGAAGTCTAGAATTAAGTCATGCGAAGCAGCGCTTATACTCGAACTCAAAGTACTAAAAAAATAAGAGTGCAGTTTGGCCGGGAAGACGAAGCAGTATTAGTGATAGCAAAGTAGAAGACATTTACAGACTCTTACCCTGTAAATCCGTGTAAGGATCGCAGCCGTGTAAGGGCCGCACTCATAACTTGACAGCCAATATTAAAAAAAAAAAAGACATCCAACCGAGAAGCAATCGCGTTCTGTGCGCTGATTCTGATCGGGCTCAACAGCGAATTGCCGCGCGCAGCGTACTTTCGCGCGTCGCTACTGGATGTCAAGAAGAGGCGATCGCAGAGGTTTACTGCGGATTTCATACTCGTAGTTGGAAAAATGAGGTCAAATAACCCGGTCCCATGAAAGGCTTCGTCAAAATCGCAACAGAAAAGTGTGGCCCTTACAAGAGTCTATAGGTTAGTTATAGTGGCCACATAAATTGTAGTAAACATTCACCTAAAATTAAAATAGTAAGCATAGTGGACATAGTGGACATAGTAAGCACGGACCATGTAAACCTGTAAATTCCTCACTGGATGACTTCGAGCATTCGCTTTCACAACGCAAGCATTGTGAAGAACGTCGGCAGCGGGGGAGGCGAACGGTTCGTACAGCCGTGCGTTTTACCACAACTCTGAAAATTAGATTCATCATCATTATTTGCCTATTTTTATGTCCACTACTGACGGCCTCTGTGAGTAATATGCGATGATCCTCCGTCTCTTAACTCTGCAACACTAGGGGCGCAGAAAGACAGCCAGGCAAGGAAGACAGCACGCATGAAGTTAGCAGCCATCCCTGGTCGCCCTTTATCATTGCACCCACCAATGATTACCAACAATTATATATGGCACGTGGGCTCTATAAGCATCAGCCGCGCACAGTCATTCACAGCTACGGCAGGGCTAGAGGATAAGACGCGTGCTCTCCTTCACATTCGCGTTTGATTACGTGACCTACAACTTGAGCGCGTGGAAAATAATGCCCATCAAATCGACATCCTTTTCGGCTCACTGTTACGTGTTTTTCGCGCACCCACAGGTTATGCGTCGCTCATATACATGGCTTTTGGATTTAATGCGGAACATCACGGCGACGACAACCGCGACAATTTGCCTGAAGTGTCGATATAACTGCTTTCGCCATAAAGCTAGAAATAGAAAATTGTTAGCAGAGGGTATATATATATATATATATATATATATATATATATATATATGTCATCATCAGCCTATATTTTATGTCCACTGCAGGACGAAGGCCTCTCCCTGCGATCTCCAATTGTCCCTGTCTTGCGCTAGGTGATTCCAACATGCGCCTGCGAATTTCCTAACTCCATCACTCCACCTAGTTTTCTGCCGTCCTCGACTGCGCTTCCCTTCTCTTGGTATACATACTGTAACTCTAATGGTCCACCGGTTATCCATCCTACGCATTACATGGCCTGCCCAGCTCCACTTTTTCCGCTTAATGTCAACTAGAATATCGGCTATCCCTGTTTGTTCTTTGATCCACACCGCTCTCTTCCTGTCTCTTAACGCTAGGCCTAACAAGTTTCGTTCCATCGCTCTTTGTACGTTTATCTAGGTCAATGACTCACAAGCGAACCTGATCATGAGCAGCAAATTTACAGAAGAATAATATTGGGTTGGAGTGCATACGGCAGACATCGCCAAATCCTACTGGGAGCTCACCACTGTCATTGAAAAGAAAAGCGCGCAATCATTGCATTTTACCGGTGCTAACATAAGGGGCCGAAACTTGGAAATTAACAAAGCAGCTCGAGGACAAGTTAAGGACCGCACAAAGAGCGATGGAACGAAAAATGTTAGGCCTAACGTTAAGAGACAGGCAGAGAGTGGTGGGGATCAGAGAGGAAACGGGGATAGCCTATATTCTAGCTGACATTAAGAGAAAGCAATGGAGCTGGGCAGGCCATGTAATGCGTAGGATGGACAACCGGTGGACCATTAGAGTTACAGAATGGATACCAAGAGAATGGAGCGCAGTCGAGGACGGCAGAAAACTAGGTGGGGTGATGAAGTTAGAAAATTTGCAGGCGCAAGTTGGAATCAGCTAGCGCAAGAGAAGGGTAATTGGAGATCGCAGGGAGAGGCCTTCGTCCAGCAGAGGACATAAATATAGGCTGATAATGATGACACTGGTCGCCGCACTATGAGCCCCCCCCCCCCCCCCCCCCCCTTCCACTGAAGGGAGACTTGAAGCCATGGCTATACCTACACGTAAATGAGACCGTGACAGGAAATGTGTGGTCGGAGTTAAAAGCTTACGGACCACGGAATCTACGAAAAAGCCTAATATATCCGCAACCTGTGCACGCAGCCTTTTTACAGGCTACGGTCAGAAATTGCTCGGAAATGCAACGTTGTTCTCAGAAGTCGTGGTTACTAACGTTTTGAAGCCAACGATACACACATTTTAACATGTTGCAATGCACTATAAAAAGCTCAGAACAACCAAAATCAAAAGTTTCCGTCAATTGAATGATCAGAATACTGACACAGCATCCTATAAAATGGAGCATACTTGAAGATATGGCTTACACTCACTGCACATTCTGTTGTGGTTATTTTCTTTTTGTAAAACGGAACATTTTGCTTATAATTTATATTTTGTACAACGTAGGCCTCGATATTTCTATTTATCACTTACTTGTAGTGCTCTTCTATCCTTTCACACTTCTATACCAGTGGTTCACTGACCTAAAAGACCGATGATAAATTTGAATTCAGCGCCAAATTGTTTGTGTTCTGCCCTCTGGTGGACGCGACCAGCGGGCGGCACCGATTTTTTTCTGGCGGTCTGTTGTAAACAGCGCTTTGCGTCGAATGGCAGTGAACGCAAAACTTGGTAATCTGTACCAACGTAGTCGTGCAATTAGCGAACTTCATTCAAACCAAGCAACCTCTGCTGGCATTTGATGCTGCCATATTTGTTACCATTGTGACTCAACAGGTGGTGTAGGAGTCGCGTGGCCCAGCCGCAGCCGCCCGTCTGTCGCCTGTCACCCACTCCCGCAGCTGAATGCGTGTGCTTTCAGATCATGGCGAAGCCGAGTGCCGTTGACAGCAACGGCATGGGTCAGCTGGAAGCGGACGTGACTAACGCGATATGGCACGCTTTCGACACGCTCGGCGATGGCAACTCGGGCAAAGTGGCCAAGTCTCGCCTCAAGGTAGGCAATTATCAAACGAGTGTGCGCGCCGTAATACAATGTGTCTGTGACTCACGAAAACACGATAAAAAGACGCCCACACCGCGTCTTTTGTCGCGTTCCCGTTATTGTGAGGAATCGAAGATTCTCGTTTTCTATGTGGCTTTTCGTACTAGTGCGAATATAACCGCTCAAACCCCCGTGGTAGCGCGCGTTGTCCAGTGAACCGTGCCGAACCGTTAGACGCGACCATGCATTGCGCTACCGCGCTGCTCCGGATTTGCTTCATTGACAGCAATAAAAAAAAACTGAATGCCTTGGGTGGCGGATGTCGCTAGCGGGTTACCACACGTACTGCCCTGGCTTGATGTCGCTGATGTCATTTCTTGATATAACGTTTCTGGCGGCGGCAAAAGTGACCGGGCATATACGACATGCATGCACGTAGGCGACATTGAAAAAGGAAGATGAAATGATTAGAACGAGACCGTCCGTGCGTGTGATACAAATCGCGGGTGGGAGGTCGCGCGCAGCCTACGAGATTCACGCGCTGCTTTCATTGCCCCAGTTTAAACCGGCAAGATGCGTTGGTTGACGCGCCGTTTCAATCTGTGCTCTCGCTTTCGAAAGTGCGGGCGGCAGTGCACGCTTGCCGCCCCGATATGCGTTGGTTGGTCGCAGCAGGCAGGAAATGCCTATTGATTGGACACCTGTGTGACTGAACGAGGGCCTCGTGTCACCTCGCGTAGTTTTGTTTTCATTGTCCCGCGACGGGCTGGCAGGCGCTGCGATGCCGCGCGCATCATTAAAAAAAAAAAAAAAAAGGCATTTGAGCTTGTCATATTGAACTGCTTGTGCTGTCACGTTGCGACAGCTACGCGTCCGCAAAAATCAAGACTGTTGTTGAACTAAACAGCTGTAAATAACACGCTACATCAGCAGTGATGCGCATGTTGCATTCCTGTGAGGTATCACTGTGAGGCCAGCAAATGACTCGGTAATGGAATAGATGCGAACACTTGGATAAACTTGGATGGCATATACGACTTGTGTACTTGAACTGTGTTTGATGCTGCACAAATTTTGCCGCGTATTTATTTTTGTGTTGTGGCGCCACCTGTGTTGACATACTGCTGTGTCAGCGACTCTGGAGAGCGGATGCACATTCCTTTTTCTACAGTAACAAAGCAAAGGGCAGGATCGATGTACGTGTAGTAATCTGTATTGAATCACTGCTGGCTTGTCTGACAGGCAGGACGTATGGGGTCATGAAGGGAAGCGGAGGTGTTAAAAATGCCCTGGTAGTTAATGCTTAGCCTCAAAGGAACGCGCATTTCATCACACGACCCAGTTGCACTATCAGACGACCTAACAGTTTTTAGCTGAAGCGAATTCTGAAACTTTAAACCTTGGCCAAACAGTAACAAAGAAAGAGAGTCCGGAGTGTCGTGCTTAAGCATACACACTGCAAAGCCGCTTAATGTTTGCTTTCTCTTGATTTACACACTACAATGGTTTCTCACTTTTGAAACTGAATAGTCTGAAATGCATTTAATTACGAGGTTTTAATTAATCTCATTGCACCCCCTTTTTCTTCACTTTCACCTACCAGGTGTTTACGTCAAGTTTGGGAACTGTTCTTGGCTATACAAGGGCGGAGGCAGCGCTGGAAGAATACTGTAGCACACGAGAACTTCAGTTTGAACAGTACATGGTGTACTTACTGAAGGAGCTGTTTCAAGGTCTGCCCAGCACTCTTGACCTCAAGACAATTAAAAAGTAAGTTGTTAAGGAGCAACTCTTTACCAAGAGGCCGTACTTGCAAAGATTCATCTTACTGGTTACCTGCACTGTTTTGCACACAAGCTTTTTGCGCACAAATCTGAGTGTGTGTGAATTCGGACCTGACCTGTGTAAAAAAAAGTAAGTTTTCCATTCAACATTTAGTCTCATTAAACGCTTTTATGTGTGGTGCGAATGTTTAGCAGCTTCAGCCTGTTGAAAGGAACTTGTGTGTTCACTATCGGATTGCTCAAGGGGGGTACAAGATTAAGTGGAGTTTCCAATGGTTTCTGGCAACCCATAAATTAATTCGGTTCCTGTGTCTTGGGCTCTTTTGTGAGTCCAATTACACACTGCTGTTCTGTGTTTAACATTTCTCGTTACTGTCTTTCAGATACCGGGACCACATTGAGGATGTGTGCTGGCTCGTCTGCAAGAAAAAATACCTTGACCGAGAGTTTGTGGCATTCCCCGAGAAATGTGTTGCGCAGCTGTTTCGGGTGTTCTGCTTTTTGGGAGAGCTGCGGACATCCCAGAAGGATATGACAGAGGTCATCATGGTTGCAGAGGAAGTTGAAGAGGTTAGTTGTGCAATCTAGTATGTTGGGCTGCCCCCTTGAACTGCATTGCAGAGGTGCTGCACCTTCAATAGCAAGCATTCCTGAGTGTGTCTGTCAAGTGGATGGAAGTGTTTTTTGTAATCATTCATTAATGGGCTTGTAGGCCTGTATTCTTGCACAAAAATGAAGGCGCTTGCTTTCCATTTAGATTCTGTTCTTTTGATACCAGATATGCATACATTTGTGTTGTTTACATTTGCAGTTCATATTTGTGTGCGGTTTGATGTGTTGATGTATACGAACTGTCCATTCAGTGTAGCATGCATAAGTTGCTTGGTTGCAATGTAGACAGGGCTTTGGCGAAAAATTGTCTGGCGAGAGAAGTTCATTCTTGAAGAAAGCATACTACACTTGTCTATGCAGAAATACAACATATACTGATGTTTTTACACCTTGTATGGGTGCCTTGAGCAAAAAAATGAAGTACACTGCAATCATGATGATGCATTTACTGAATGTCGTAACATCTGTGAATAAATGTCAGGAAAGGGCCCCCTTGACCTGGCAATGGCTACAATTTTGGGTGCAACATTGTTATAATCCATTCTTGTGTGAAATAATTATGATACAGAAAAAGTGACAGTGCTCGAAAGCTGACAAGTTACCTGTAATGCATCACCAGTGTGATGCTATATATGCAAGCTGGCATGATATACTGCCATTACTGAGACCAGCACTCACTAATTGTAACCAGTGAGAGTCATGCATGTTTGTTGCGTTATGTATGCAGGAACTAATCAAAGCATTGTTTAATCTTTTCAGGTGACAAGCACATTTGTGAAGGCCTTGGGGAAAGAATGGGACTCTCAAGATTTCCGTCAGCTGGCCACTCTGCTCCCCGTTTTCCACTTCCAATCTTTTCTGGCATTTCTCGAAACACGTTACACGGCGGGGTCTGAGCCTTGTGGCCTTGTGGAAGCGTCTGCAGAGGTCTACGACATCTATGTGGGAGATGTCATCAAAAAGGTGACCTGTAACTTGGAAGTTTGGTGCTACATTGCACCGCTTCTATCTCTGTGACTGTTAGCAGCATAATCTTGTAATTAGTTGTGGTAGAAGCTTCAAAGCGATACCGTAGAACGTCAGGTTAAGCTAAGTATTATACATTGCCCCGAGTTGTAGATGAGTCACTCTAGTCCAGGGGTGGGAATCCTGCACATATTGCACCATTTTGATACTCGCACAGATTGCTGCTCCAAATTGCGCCGAAAGCGTAAAAATGACAAAAATTGTGCCGCACTATGCCGAAACAGCTTTGGCTCTGGTAGACATTGGGTAAATATTGCTGGCGTAGTGCAGGGCTTTGTGTGGTTGGTCTCCGAGGACTTGTAAACGTAGCGTTCGTGTTCTGTTCATATTGTGGGCACCAACAGCCACACCCTATTAGATCCCCGGAATAAAAGTAAAGATAGCGACATTTTTTTACCTTGCTGCTTGAGCCAGCAAGTGAGGGCAGGTGAGGAACTCCGGGGCTTCTCCGTGCCTCCCTGTTGATGAAGCGGAGTCGCATGGTTCTGTTGGCACCGTTTCCACGGAAAGAAATGCGGAAGCAACGATGCACTTCCAGCTGTGCCTTTTGTTTTCTTGGTCTTTTGCTTTTGTTTTTACTCCCGCCGGCATCATTACAGTTGCTGTTGATCGCAGTGAGCAGCCCCGCCATCGCGAATACAGTGCAGTCCACTTATAACGATACCACATATAACAATCTATCGGTTATAATGATGAGTGGACTTAAGAGTATCTACTTATGCATTAGGGCTATGAGGAAAAAAAAACATATTTAACGATATGTTATTCACCGCATATTGGATATAATGTTCGACATCTTGCCTTCTGGGCAAGGTTTTCAGGCAGAATAATCGTGAAATTTACGTTGCTAAGTTCCCCATAACCAAGATGGGGCGAAAAGTTTGCCTATGCGAGTTCATATCTGCCGACATTACCGTGCAGCAGGTCCCGCCCGCGTGCCGATCGCGAAAGCCACGGAGAGCACTGCAAGTTGGTGCAGCGTGCCACAAGATGACGCCAGCTGCTTCGCGGCCGCGTTGCCGGTGATCACGCAAGCATCCAGAGAAGAGAGCGAGTGAAAGAAGAAAAAAAAGAGCGATAAGCAAATGGCGCTTGCACTCCCTTTCTACAATCTCCCTCCCTCGCTCAGCGACTGCAGAAATGCGCCACGGAAGCAGCGGTAAGTGCGTCGACAAAGCACAAAGCTGTTCCGCTTGAGACGAAGCTACGAATTTTGCCAGACTAAAGAAGTACGAGCTCGCACAGTCGATGATATCGACAATTCTGAAAACGGGGAGCACCACGATCATAAAGGCTAGAAGCAGTGGCCATGCTGATCAACGGAAAAGGCGGGCTTTGTGCCGCAGGGCGAAACCCCCCCCCATGGGTGAAACCCACCACGGTGGAAGCCGCTGATATTACCGAACTCTAGGAGCGCGTCACTACTGACGATGAAATAGGTGGTGCTTCGATGGAGGAGTTTCTGAGTGCAGATACTGCTGCCTCATTCTGCGAAGAGATATCCGACGGGGCGATCATTCTCGTGACAGACGGCGGCGTTGTGCGACAGAGGCGGCAGCGGCAGTGATGACGAGATTGACAATGGCCTGTCTTTGACACCTACCTCAATGTTCACCCAAAGTGCAGTGTCATCATTCAAGTCGCGCATTGATTTCATCATGATTTCATTGCTGGACGCGATGTACGCCACGGTTGTGAACCTAAAACTTCCGTGAAGGCGAGTGCAGATTCCCTACTATTTCTCTGCACCTAATGCTTAACACGCTGTTTAGAGGTATAAATAAACGTCCTATTCTTCACAGCCTACTTTCTACAATGTGGATTTTTTATCGTGAGTGGCAAATTTGGTTTAGGAGCTACAAAGGTATGTTCGACAGCTTTTTCTTTTTACGGCAGTCCTGATATAGCGATGATCGGTTATAACAACTAGATTTTTCGTTCTTCGTGATATCGTTATAAGCGGACTGCACTGCCCTGATATCGCAGTGATCACTAGTGCTGCGAAGTGCGATCAAAAAAAGCAAACTGAGGATGTGAGTGCAGCATCCTCAGTTTGCTCTTTGCATGTAATGATGAGGGGACTCGGAGAAGGAGAGGCCAGGAGAGGAGGAAGGTCACTACATTTACCTTATACCCCTGACACACGGGCAAACTAAAGTACTTTGAAGTAAACACCTTTACTTTGCGATGAAGGACCCCTTGCGAAAAGGAGTTTCGTTGGTGACACACGGTACAGCGCAGTCTCCTTTATATTTTTGTTTCGGAAAGCAGCGTACAAAAATGAAGGTGCTGCTTGTTTAATATGAAGCGGACAAAACGCTAAAATATTGTGCATCTGGGCAACGCGAAATGAAGAAGCAGAAAGCATTAAAAAAGAAAGCACAATTCATGAAAGGCACGTCGCAGCATTATAATTAGCATATTCATTATTATCAGTGTGCCTTTTTGTTAGTAGCAAAATTTAACGTTCGTTCAACAGCAATGGGCAATGAATGAGTGAGCATGCTGCTAGCCTGGGGCACGGTTGGTCTGGAACACGTGTTGGGCTTCATACGAGATGCACTCTCCAAAACGGTCTTCGGTATACTCGCGGACAGCTTTCTGTGGCACTGAAAAAAAAACTAAGGGCGTGGAGCTTGTGCACATGTTATCGTGCCAAGTTATCCCGCAGTGTTTGGCAGTGCTTTTACTTCTCGAAACAGACGCTGAATCGACGCAGCTTCCGCGTGCAGCAGTTACGTGTTTGCCCCGGCACGGAAGAGAAGACCCGCAAAATAAGTCAACTTTAACACTCAGTGGTGTGTTTTGTCTTATTTAGCTGCTGTGAATAAGGTGTTTGTTTTCTCTTCGTCAGCTCAAACCAGCGGATAAAAATGTGGGACTCTTTTCTTAAGCACCCTTGCTTGTGCACACTTTGCCCCCTTAACTCTTCCTTCATTGCTACCGGAAGTTGTCTGCGAGTAAATAGCCTGCTATGGTTTGCTAGATGCGTTCAGTACTTAGCGACGACAACGCTGCGGCTACAAGCACCAATTCATGTGACACCCGCGATAACATACGGCGCGCGTAGGTCGGCATATTGCCCCCATATTCTAGATCACTAGCTTTGCCGATGAAACTGGATGGCAAGAAAAACATGGAGAAAAAGCTGCCTGAGGTGACTACTGCAAGTACGGTGATGCGACGGGGGCGATGTTTGCAACAGAGTCAGTTGCATGCGTTTGAATGTATGGCTGCAAAAATGTTCACTGGAAGGCAAATTAGACATCTGCTAAGTGTAAACATTTTTGGATGCAATTAAATTATCACCAAAGCTGCAATGTGTTTCGACAACTTGTGTGTTGTTAATGGGCTACGCCTTTACACCCAAAAAGTAGTTTGGATATCTCCCGTTCCGCAGGAGAACCTTATCAGTAAGGAAGCCTGGTTAACCTCCCTGCCTTTCCCTTGTGACTTCTCTCTCTCTATCAGAAAGGAGATACTTCTTTGTCGTGTGTCACCTCGGGTGAATGCCTTTTCAGTAAATGTCCCTTAGTTCAAAGGACTTTGGAGTGCCCGTTTGTCAAGGGTATTGCTGGGGTATGCACCCAATCACTCAAATTGATTTAACTCCAAATGTCGTGTTGCTTATATTGCAACACGACATTTGGAGTTCTAGTGAGTCTAGTGAGTGGCAAAGCAAAGTCAGTCACCTGCAGAATCTTGGTTTGAACTAGTTGGTGCTGTTGCATCACCTAGAAATGTTTTTGAATAAACAACTGAGGTGTTCATTAACCCTAGCTTCTTCACATCTGCTGGAAACCACTTCCAGTCACTTCACCAGCACTTAATACAAAAATATTATGAAAAGTGCCTTTAGGCTGCTTTTCCACACTTTTCTAATACTGCAGAATGCAAGGTTAAGTGATTTACCACACGTTATCATATAAATGCTCTAAATTAAAATTATCATGCTCCAAAGTGCTCCAATATTAAGATATATATGATAGATATATTAAGATATAATCTACACACTGCTCCAAAATCAGAATTAGTCTGCTGTAGAATTTGGTTTTACCTGATCCAAAAATAGCTACAAAATAATTTGGGCATTTGCACCCCCACTAGTCTTAACATGTTGTACATGTGAGGCTCAATGATGCAGAAAAGTCGCAATTATAGAAGACTGGTAACGACTCCACCTTAAGGAAGTTTCTGTGCCAGCTCTCAGTGTTGTCATAGATTTTGTCAATGATATGGGCTAGTAAATTTTTTACCAATATAATAAAACATTGCGTTGCATTTGACTGTCTACAAATGCAGAAAATGGCAAGTTTTGGAATCCTTTGCTGCAAGTAACTATAATTATGTGATACCATGAAATCTATAACCTAACAGTGACATCATCAGTGTCGCACCTTAGTGCAAGACTGAGAAGTTTGGCAGTGGTTTTCACAGCTAAAAATTACCATAACTTTCTTTCACTGAATAAACAGTTTTGGAAATTTTCCCTACCAGTCTTGGCAGACCATTTGGTGTTTCTGTTTGTGTCCCTTTAAAATCAACCATGGCATTCTTGCATCATGCACAAAATTTCGTAGACTTTAGCGTTAGTTGGAAGAGGTTCTGTTGTGTATTACAACATTTATCTCTTTACAGGGCTTGCTCAAAAAGAAAATGTCGACCTTGGGCCTGTGGTGGGAGATGTACTTCGTGCTACGTCCTCACAGTTTCACCTACTTTGGCACCAAGGAAGGGAGCCGCAAAAGTGGAGAGATCTGCATCACATCTCGCACGCGCGCTGAGGTATGGGGGCATGTTTCTTGTTAGAAATCTGTCGCTGTCACTTGTGTGGCTAAATAGCGCAGAAAAACAGACTGACAGAAGGAACACACACTGGGAAGCTCCGACTAGACGGTTTTATGGCAAATAAAGCAATAGATATCGTTAACAGCCTACATGTTAAAGTAAGATTGCATTGTTGAATAAGAAAGGCAAACATTGTTTGAGAAGGAATATTGCTTAACAAAAGAAAAAGAAGTGCAGACATTGCATACGCTGATCTTAAATTGCACCATCAAGATATGCATTTTTGTTTTTTTGTTTTTTGAGTTAGCGTTAATGATGGTACGCTTACGCAATCATCACCCCTTTTGACAACCGGGCAAACATATGTCGACTGTATTGTCCAATCAACAGGGCAAGAATTTTTCAGGAACCGAAACAGCGCTCACTTGTGACGTCACAATAAAGTCATGGCACAGGGCACAGCACCAATGCACCATCTGTCGTTCAAGACCACTCGTAGAGAATGGAAAAAACACCGCATATCCACGGGGTGAATGATGATGAGTGGGCGAAGCTCCGGAGGGAATCATCGGTAAACCGTGAATCTTCCGTGTAATTCGCCCAGTCTCGCCGCACTAAATCGAACGATTGACTTCCACCAATGACACGCGCCATATGTGACGTCATTCCTATTTTATAACAGCGCCCTTCATTATAATTGCACCATCTCCCACTTAAGGGGACGCTAGCACAAACGCGTTAGAAACGTGCAGTACTCTCTAGTAAGGGGGAGAGGCCACAGCGTCTTACGCAGCCATTTACACATGCCGGAACGTGCACCGCGTTTGCCGACGCCATCACATGACTGCTGAGAGAGTATAAACCCCGTATTCATAAACGCTCCTCGACTTGAACTTGACTTGCCACCGCCTTCAACGCGTTTCGAACGCGCTGCCCAAGGCGGTGGCAAGTCAAGTTCAAGTCGAGGAGCGTTTACGAATACGGGGGTAAGGCGGAGAGACCACAGCGTCTTACACCAGCTTCTTACACGGGCCGTAACGCGCTAACACAAACGCGTTAGAAACGCGCAGTCTTTCGTTAATGTTGGGTATTTATTGTCATCGGTGGTGCGTGTGTCCATGTGCCCTTCGTGGCGTAGTGGTTAGCGCCGCGCGTTCGGAAGCGAGGGGTCCCTGGTTCGATTCCGCGCTACGGACACAACTTTCGGAATTTTTTTTTCATATAAGTAGACGTGGCTACCTACTACGACGACGACTACTACTACTACTACTACTACTACTACTACTACTACTACTACTACTACTACTACTACTACTACTACTACTACAGAGGAGAGACAGACCCACACCCTAAGGAGCTTCGCCCCTAAAACTTGTGCAGCGTGCTTGCCACAGAGGCTCACCTGTTCAAAGCCGTCCAGCACCATCCGCCACTAGCCACTTCTCCACGTGATTGGATGCACTCGATTCTGATACAGGCGCTTACTTCCTCATATTTCACTGCATTGGCACAAACAACAGTCCGCGGACTCGTGGCAAATGTGGGAGACAGCAATACGCCCCCATTTTATCTTTCTCACCGGTGCCAGGGGCTTGAATCGTATCTTGGACCCACCGATATCTCCGTTTTAGCTTGCTTCACTTCGCGTCGCATTCAGTTGACTTTCTTTATTTTGTCAATGGAAGACTAGTCATGGGACAGTTCGGAAATATTGGTGTAATGGCACCTGGCTACAAGGAGGCCGTTTCCGCTTGTCTAGAAGGACTTCACCCGCTAGTTTACTGTAGTAGTGCCTGTTCTCTGTCACTCTTTGAGAAGTGCTTCTCACAAACGTAGTCGCGAGACGTTGGCTCGCAATCTTCCCTTGGGATTGCATGAGCCCGTACTCGCAACCGTACCGCGTCACTAGGAACAGTGAACGTAATTACCTCTTCCTTTCAGCATACGTAGACACTGCTGCATTTCAGCATGATGCATTTCCTTCCCATCCTCAAATGGCACGGATGGAAAACGCTCTCCTTCGTAACAACCTGAAAATCATGTGCGCATGTCTGAGAAACCGGTGCTGCCGGTGCAATGCGAAACCCTGCGAGAACAAGACACAAAGCCTGCCAACTGCAAAGAAAACCATGGCAGTTTGCTTGTCGGAGCACATTGCTCCCTCAATAATTGAGCTTTGCAGTGAACGCCTCTACACCTCTACAATGAACCTCTACAGTGAACGCCTCTACAACGAAATGACCATTATAACGAAGGAATAATTGTCCTGGTTCTATTGTGAGCTTTACGGTGTGCCACCTTTACTATGAAGTGACCTGTATAACAAATTATTTCTGAGGTCCCAAGCACTTAGTTATAAAGACGTTCAACTCTAAAGGCTGTTGTGTGGTCACAGGTGACAAAGAGCAAATGTAAAGTGCATTTCAAGTACCACGAAATGACATGAAAATCCAGGATCCAGTGTCGACATGGCAACCTACAGCAAGATGACGCTGCTTTATTTTTGTGCTTGTGCAAAGAAAAGTAGCTTATGCCATTTCAAGTATCAGATGATGGTCACTTTGTCCATGCATGTGAAGCTGCTGGTTCTCCCATCTAACCGTGGCATTTAAATAAAAATGGGTTTATCATGTTAACATACCAGTGAGATAACATAAAAGCAATTGTCTCTGGGCTGTCCTTGGGTCTCAGGAGGATATTCATATGCATCGTACAGTCGAACCTCATTATAACGGTCTCATCCGACCCTCAAGTTCCTTCATCGTAACCAATGCATTCGAATCTCATTAAAACGAAGTTGAAGGGGGAGCTGAAATTACTTCGTTATATCCATTATTGCCATTTACTGCAATATATGCCCAATGAGGTGCACAATTGTAAACATGGAATTAAGATGGCATTGTGGCCCGCGGAACTGCTACACCGCCACGCGTGCAATAAAATTTGAATAAAACAACTAAAGAATCTTCCGCATGTGCAACATGCGACATCCTTTAGATAGCTGCCTTCTGTTCCATTGCGATGGTCTTTCGCTTCTGCTTTCGACTTGGCTCGTTGCAGTTGAGCAGCATGTGGCACACACAACACAGCGCTCCACTGTGTGAATGAGAAGGCAAGCAAACTTCACCAGCTTGACTCGGCTGGCTCGGGGCCTCTGCGATGGCACCGGTGCCAATGCAATCTCGAAGGTCACGCCCAGACCGCACATCGCGCTGCAGGGAGAGGGAGGAGTGAATGCACTAAACTTTCGCACCACAGCACGTAGGTACGGCCTGGGCGTGGCCTCCGAGATCCCGTCGGGAGTATCTCGGAGGCCATGCACAGCTGCGACTGCTTGCGTGGCGCCGCAGAGCACTGTGCTTCTGCTGCACGCATTGAAGTACTTTTTGGTGCAAAGTATTACTGAACTAGCCTAGTTTAATTTCAAATGCATTTCGCTACTTCGATAAGAAGTGCTTCAGACCTGCGTTAACCGAGCGCAACACTAGGCACGAATTTCCCACTGTTCTGGTGCTCTAAAAACAACGAAATCAACGTTACCATCGCAATTCATTATTTCAGGCTGCCTGATTACTTGTACATTTTCATGCCATTGTCTCTGGCCCAACGAAAAAATTGGTGGGCTTGTTCAAAGTCGGCCGCCAGTGGTTGCATTATTCTGCATAGCAGTCTGAGCGCAATTTGAGGCTTTAGTGAATAGCCATAACCGTACCTCATCTAAGACCCACACCCCATAAAAAAATTGTATAGTGTGGGCCTTTGTGGGGGTCTTGTATCTTGAAGGAGTACCACTACCGCGGGTTTGGGCTTAATGCAGTGGCGCATCGACGAGGGGGATTCGGGGGTTGTAACCCCCCCCCCCCCCTGAGGCCGACTTAACCCCCCCTTTTGTTTAACCCCTTTTCTTTCCTTACGCATTTGAGTACTGCAACTAAGATGCAAGACGCGCAATCGTCTGCACACGCGCAAAAAGCAAATTTTCTTGACAATTTCCCGTGAAGAAATCGAAATTAGTGCTGTTTAGATGGTATTGGCAAACTGTCAACCCCCACCCCCCCCCCTGGCAGATATCCTGGGTGCGCTACTGGCTTAATGAGACGTAGGGCCCCAGAACAGCCATTGCCTTGCATAATCTAACGCCTCACTTTGCGCAGGCTCAGGCCGCAAAAGTGGGGCCCCCAGTGCTGGGCACGCAGGGAAAACACAGTATTGCCCTAAGTTAACGGAAGCAGTTTATTTGTCCCCGACGGCACCCAGCACTGCACAAACACGTACCCAGTCCCGGGCTGGCGCAGGAATCAGAGGCTCCCACACCGAAGGCGAAAAATGCAGAAAGGGGCACCGCTTGTACGTCGCTGCGGGAGAATGGCTCCCCGCGACACGCTGATTGGGAAAAGTGTCCCCACGGCTATGCAGCTTGCTCTTGCTGTAATCAATGGGCCCACTCGCGAGAGCTAGGGCAATCTCCGTCAGCTTGGGCCTCTGAAGTGCGGCTCAGCGTAGTAATGACCACGCGTTTCATAAGGCACCGCTCTTCGGCTTAACATTTGGAAAATGAGCAACACAAGGTACGCGCTCGCCGTAGGTGCAGGGCACCACAGATGACCTCAAGTCCAAACGATGGCCAAACAAAGGAGCCGACGGACGAGAGGAAAAACGTGACCGTATGGAGTGATGTCCCGGAAAGGTCTCTCTTGCGCTCGCTCTCCTGGTCATGCCAGCTGTGCCACCGCTAACGCCGCGGCTGGCAGTGCGAAGTGCCGCTGCCGCAAAACCATTCCGTGAGAAAAGCCACCCCCGACAGCCATCGCGGGTGGAAAAGGATAGGCGTAGGGACGACAGAACAGGTGGCAGCCCGCACAAAGGCGCTGGAGTGCACTGCCATCCCTACACCTTACACAAGTAAATACAGTATGTACTTATTGCACATGGGTGTCGCAAAGAAAAGATGTTCTTGGGCAGGTTTACAGAGGTTGTACATGTTATCGCATTTCATGAAGGAAACTGTTTCTGGCATGGTTGCGGCATGGATCTAAGTAGAATGTGAGGCTTGTGTGCATGTGAATTTTATCCAGCCCTGCATCTGCAGTTGGAGTGTTTGTGCCAGGGCCAACGTGCTGTGATGTGTTTTCTATGCAGCCAGTGGGTGACACCTCTGCTAGGAAAGGGCATCGGTTCATGGTCACCACAGATGACAAGGTCGTTGAGCTCTCTGCCTCCGATTACAAGTCGAAGCTGCAGTGGATGTCAGGTATCCATTGCTTAATGTATTGCATCTTGCCATTCACTTTACTGTAGCCTGCTAGCTTCTAGGATCGTCTGCAATCAGACATTTAACCTTGCTTAAAACAGCCTTAGTTCATGCTTAATCCCTGACCTAGGCTTAGATTGTTTGCCTAGAAGAAGCAATTCGTGGTGCATTCCACTGTTTACCCAGAGCAGTTGCTATAATTCTTGAGAGTGCTCACTATTTCTTTGTTCCCCTTCAAATTTCAGTATGCCAGTAAAAAACAAACTGTTTCATGCCAAATTGCCTAAGAAATTGCCATGTGCACCCAATTCTGGAAATTATATGCCATTTCTGCGGAGTAAGGTTCATAATTGGCAGTTTATTAGGGTCATTTCAGCATTTCTATATCTATTGTGTGTAGGGCTTGAAGTGCTAATCGAACCACACTTGACAGAAAATGCAGCCATCAGGCAAAAAACGCAGTGACGCATGATGCTTACACAAGATGATACAACTAGACTCGCTCACTTCGCTCAACCACACAAAGTGATACAGTATGCCCATAAATCTTCTGTTGAATCCATGCCCCGATAGTGAAGCTAGGAAATGCGCCACGGCAAAGTGAGTTGATTTGGAAAGGCCAGTTTAGGATGCAAACTACTCCAAACAGCCCAGTGGAATTCATCGTTAGACACAAATCAGTACCAATAAACAAATAACAGAATGACCATTGTTGTATAGACAACATTTTGTTGCAATTGATTGATTTTTGTTACACTTTACATTCTCCAGCAGTCCACCAACTAGCCTAACTAGGAGTTCTACTCAACAGTTAGACGTGTTTCTCTAAAGGCAGGGTTTTGCTACATTTACAAGTGCTGCGAGGCTACAGTCAAAAATGATTGACATCTGTCCGTTTGCTGCATGCAGCCATCCAGACGGCAGCACAGCACTCGTACACGTACCGCTCATACCAACGCCACCTGGCTATCAAGCGCCGGAATGAGCGGCAGGCCTGTCACACCAGGAAGCAGGAAGAGGAGCGCCAGCGACTGCAGCATCTCGCTCAGCTTGAGAAGGAGAAAGAGGTAGCATCTCTTTGCCTTTAATTTATTGGGTTGCACTTGACCAATGTGCCGTTGCTTGCAGTAACAAAAGTGGCCCACACTTGTTGCTTTGGCTCAATCAGCTGTGCACCACAATAGCGAATGGCTTCTCAGGCAAGGGTAGTCAGGTGTTTAAAATACGAAGTGTTCCAGCTAGAGCTGATGAAGTGAGTTGGTGCTGAAGGTACCAGTATTTTTAATCTGAAAGCATTACACGCCCATGAAGCGGGAAATCTGGCGAGCGTCCTGCGTTAACATCCGATGGTACCGAAATCCATGTGGCCAAGTGATGACGTTACGTTCCGGCACTGGACCTACTGCTGGCTCGCCCTGTGAAATCCCACGGTGAACGGCCAGGGCTTCGGACGAACGCCGTGGCCCACACCCAAAAAAATTGACTTTGCCCAATTCGAAAATTGGTTGACCCACATTCAAAACCGACCTGGCCCACTCCCAAGATTTACTTGACCCACCCCCAAAATTTGGGTTGCCCACCTCCAAGATTGAATTTGCCCAATTCGAGCACATGACCAAGTGATCATGTCATGTGGCATAGTCACGTGACCAAGTAAGAACCTGAAGTTGCAAGGTCGCATAACGAAGTGATGACGTCATGTGACAGTATCACCAATATAGTTGGCACGCCCAGAATGCTTTCGCATTCAATGCACGTAAGGAGACCTAAGTGCCTTTAACTTTTCTAATATGAGGTGAGGTTTTTTCCCAGTATCCTTAGCCTCAAAGTCAACCCTGACCCTTATATGCCAGGGTGATAGATTCAGTTACTGTTTTAATATGGCAGCGACAGCGCCACATTTCTCGCGATATAGATTTTAGACGTTAGTGTGAATTTTATGAACCGAAATTGGTGGGTGGGGCAGTATCGTACTATTGTGCATATAACCTGCAATGAGAATACAAAAAATTAACAGTAAGGCAGGAGTGTGAGTTATGTGAATTTCACCTAAGGTGCGGCTTGAAGGCAGTGCGAATTTTGCATTATATTGTGGCTTCAGTGGCATCACGACGCACACTGTCGTAAAGCTACACCTCAAGGAAAAGTTCTCACAGTCCAATTTCGTTATCACCCGAGGAACCTCACTCTCTCTCCCTCCGCGTGTGTAAGCTCCTTTCCCCCATTTTTCATGGTTGCCATTTTGCATTGTGGTTGTGTTAGTAGTTCAGTATTTCGGGCAGTCTCCGCCGAGTATGAGTAATCTGTCGGCTAATTTATATTGCCTTTTATTAGTGTACATACTTAAGTTCTTCTTTTTTAATCTTTTTTTTTTTCACCTTGTAATCGTGACCGCCTTACAATCGAATAAATACAGTATGTTCATTTTACAAGGGTTGTGGAGCTAGCTCAAGTATTGAGATATCTATTCCTTGTATGTGTTCTAAAGTTTATAGATGGTCCCTGTGATATTGCTCTGATGTGCACTAGAAAGCCTATTGGGAAAAATAAAATGCTGGTTTACCTTTTCCACAAACGTGTTGTCCCTTGCTGTGTTACTGGGGATGTAAACTTGAGCGACTAGGTTGGTGGGGCCACGTAGCTGGACTTTAACTAGACAGTCCACATTGCTATTGTTGCAATAACCAGCCATATTCTACTTAGCTGCTGGTGTGAAGTGCAGCAACGTAATCATTCACATGCAGCTTTTTCTTCTTTTTCTTCAATGGGAACAGCCATTCCTAAGAACATTATTTGTATTTTTTCCTTTCCTTCCAGTTGATAGCAGACGCTTGCATTTTGACATTGCTCATTTGGGTGGACTAATTTGTGCAGAGCCCTTAAATATATGCAGTCGCTTGATTTCTTTAGAGTTGTAATGTTGCCTATAGCTTTCACATGGTCTGGTGCTGACTGTGCTTAAAGGGGTCCTACCACCCCTTGGGCTTGGTGAAAAAACGTAGTTTGCTGCTAGCACACGCTGCTGTGAACATCTCAGCCAAGTTTTGCAGTCGTGCTCGCATGCGGAGCGCTCGCGAAGCCACCTTTCTCTCAAACATTCTTCTCACCAAAAGCCTGCTCCTCACTCTTTTTTGGACGCTTTATTTTGTAATAAAGCAGATTCCCATACGTGGCTGCTATTGGCCTATAGCTGATGTCAATCAAGAAGTGTGTTTGGATTGCTGTGCTTTTTCTTACTGTTACTGTGTATATTTATTGACGAAGTTTAATAAGCAGGCTGAAGTAAGCGAAAGTGTTCTTACGAATTTCGATAATTACTGTACTTCCGAAAGAAGCCGACTATTGTCTGCTGATGCTCGGCCGCTGCTGCCCGCGTAGGAATTAAACTTTGGCCACTCTTCTTATCGGTGTCATAGCCAACAGGTCTCGCTAATTTCGACTAGTTTTGAATGCTTAACTAGTCTCGAACCACACAGAACTTAAGGTGAGACCACACGCACGTTTGCTAGCGCACGCTCACTCCTGGCCGCTCCTGGTTAGAAGCCTTGGCAGACTTATCGATAGCACTTCAAAAATGCACAAGTTGGATGTGGCTACTATCTGTCAGTCAAGCTGGTGAACGGCATAGCCGATCCGCACCACATAGCATGGTCAGACTGGAGTATATGAGCGCAAGCATGCACTCAAGCCCTGTTGTGCACAAAGCAAATGCTGCGCTACAGTTGCGTGTACTAGCTGTGGTCTGCGTCATAGGCGCCAAGATCGGAAGTAGTGGCATCTACGTGAACATCCAAAATCAAATTTGAACTGTGCGCCACGGTGACGTTCAGTAGTCGGAGCGTTGTGGGCCCGCCCCTCTCCGCTGTAGCCTTCGCCGTGCAAGTCATTGAAGGAGTAGAAGCACCGCGAAGGTCGTGCTTGATTGCAAATAACTCCGCTTCTGCTGAACGCATTTAAGTACGTACTCATTGTAGCAATTTCTGAAATAGTATTTCTGAAATAGCCTACTTAACTTTAAATGCCTTTCTCCACTTCGATAAAATGTGGTTCAGGGCCCCTTTAAAAAGACAACGCAGGCCTAGCTTGACAGGTAGCACTTGTGTCATGTCAAGTTAGCTTGAGCAGAGGCTTGGTGAGCCAGAATCCGCCATACTTGCGGAATTAAATGCGTCGATTTAGGGCTAATATGCGTACCGTTGTTTCCACGGACTCAAGTTCATGTTACATTGGCATGATCAGAGCTCCTACCACTTTTAGCGACCTAATGCATTGCACTCTCAGATTATTTAGCTTATTCGGTGTTCTACTTCACCATTTCCCTGTAGCGTTTCATTTCATGAGGATAGTACACAAAAAGTAACACACTGGCAATGATGCAGCTTTGCAGTTCCCACACCAGATACCTTTGACGTCGTATATTTCGGCAGCCTTAGAATTGCTGCTAGTTAATTGCGTTCGGGGGAAAAAAGCGAACTCTTCTTGGAAACCTGTGTGGACCTTGTTGAGGTGCCCAATAAGACAAAGCTTTTGTGGGCTATGATAGACAGAGTACTGGGAAAATGTGACATTAGACTTACATCATTGCTGCTACAGCTTGGGTGCAGAGTTCAGAAACATATGTTCTGCAATCGTTTTCTCTACCAACAATCAACATTTTCACCTTAGTGGTCAGATTTTTTTTTTTTTAAGTAGCACCGTACCAGTGTAAGCTTGCGTAGTGTTTCTCTTCACTGTTCTAAGCATGGTGTTATGTGCAACTTCTGTGCTTTCATATTTCACAAGCTGTCTGAGCATCTCTCTTGTGCTTGCCATCGGTCTTCGCAGGCTCGCCGGCAGGCGGAGGAGCAGCTCAAAAGTGAGCACCAAAAACGACAGGAGTTGGAAGCAGCCCAGCAGGAACTCGAGCGCAAGCTCGAGGAAGAGCGGCAGGCCAAGAGGGATGAAGAAATTGTGCGGACCCTGCAGTCAAGGTATTCATCAGCATAGTCTTTCTCTGTATGCTGCCACCCATGAATTGGCACTGCCTCTTTATTCCATTCTCTTAGTTTTTCCAACCATTGCTCGGAAGAATTTTGCGTTTTTAGATGGTAAATCAACACGAGGTGCACGCATCTCGGGAAAAGAACTTGGAGCAGACTCGCCTTAGTCACTTAGTCACTGTACTGATCCACTGCCAGGGATGAGGTCTCAGGTTTCGAACCATGGCAGCTGCATTCTAGAGGGAATGGTGTGCGAAAATCCTCGCAAGTCTTTGTGTATATGAAGGCTTAAGGGAGGTGGGGGACATGTCTCTTGCACTACAAGAACAGGCCAATAACTGATTTTCTGAAAATCACATTTTCAGTTTTTATAATATCTCGTAATCAGATCGTGGTTTTGGCACGTAAGACTCCTAAATGTAATTTTTTAAAGGTAATCTCTATTTACCCTCCGAAGTACTTAAGCTTTCTGAGCTTCAGTTATCTCAGGAAAATCAGTTTGTTCATCGTGGCATGTTTATGCTACATTTAGGTAGAAAAACCAGGATTTCATGCGAGGTAAGTGTTCCTCAGGTGCGGTCTAATTTAACGTACAATTAAGTTCAGTGGTTTTACGTGCCAGAACACAATCTGATTAGAGGTACGTCGTAGTGGGGGCCTCCAGAATAATTTTGCCCCCCGGAATTCTTAAATGTGCGCCCAATGCACAGTACACGAGCTTTTTTGCATTCGGCCTCCGTCAGAATGTCGTTGCCGCATCTGGGATTGAGCCCTCAAGCTCTGCTTTGCAACGCCATAGCCACGGAGCTACCACGGTGGATTCAGGTGCAGCTGAAGTCATGCACTGGACTTGTCGGCATTTCTGCAGGATCCTAGCCGAGGAGTGGGAGAAGCGGGAGCAGCTGGAGCAGGAGAGAGCCGAGCAGCAGAAGCAACTGGAAGAAGAGAGTCAGCGCAGGGAGCACCTTGAACAGCTGCGCCGCCAGAAAGACCGCGAGATCAACTCCATTGCCCAGAAGCTCTCGACGCTCAAAACGGAGAAAGTAATGCTCAACTCGCAGCTTGAGGTAAGTCCCTTGCAGTGTTGCGTACGTGTCACTCTCGTCTTCTTTCGTCACTTTGTACAGTCATTCCTGATAGACTTCGTGTGATCAGCGTGGTCGTGGGAGTGATCGAAAAATGTATATCTTCTGAATTGTGATAGGAGTGAACCAGGTAGCATGCCCTTGATACAGTTGAAGTTTCTTTATTAAAGATGGACACTCAAAAGTTTCCTTGTGCTCAGAGTGGCATACTGTATGAAAAACTCATACTGCATTTATGAGGGTTTGAGAAAGGAGTGACCATCATATATGCAGTTGTTGACTGATTATTTGAATGTGGAGGGTTTCGCAGCATCCTAGAGTAAAACGGGTTTACCAGAGGGAAAGTATGTTGATTTCCACCATATCCTGCAATTCGCTACAAAAGCCTTTCACCGCATCTTGATGCACGCCTTCCTTGGCACACAACAGGTCAGTCCATATTTTGGCTACTCTCAGCTGTCACTAATAAGCAAAACAAAGTAATTGTCAGAGCCTGCACCAAGCCACACCTGATGGGTGTGGTGTCACCAGCGTGTCACTCTCGGAGTCCGAGTTCAACAGTGCGAACATTACAAGTGACCTGCAAGTCATGCATCTTGGTGTAGCACAGGACAGCACTGTCGTTGTCTACCTGGTGTTCACATGTTGCTACAGTTGAATATTTTTGGCCAGAACAGATGCTCAGCGCACTTCATTTACTGAAAACTTGGACATTTTAGAATCTTCTCTGGTGTAGAGGTGAGGCACTTCCTCACTTTACCTCCTCAGGCACCCCACATGTGAGGTGCCTGAGGGTAGCACCATTAGGTATTTGGAGTTGAAAGCTCAGCTACTCTTCCATTGGCACAATGAACGCAGAGCTTGGAAGTCCCAATGACCTTCCTTTTCAGGACAGTGCAAGCTAGTCAGAAAAGGCATTGCGCGCTTAGCGACTAAATAGGCCCTGAAACGATTTTTACGGCTGTGTAAACAAAACACCGAGTCAGTAGGGTAGGTCCGTGCAATCATGGGCCAAATTTATGTGGTCTGTGTAAACTGTGTTAGTATTAGGTCTTAAACATCGGCTTCACTAAAGCGCAGTGGCGCCGCTTTCCACATTTTCACCGCCTCTGCCCATTATATGTAGAATGGCTGAGTGATGTCACTCAAACATGTGATTTGATTAACTTCTCACATGACACTATCTCGGGAATATTTCATGCATTGCAAAGGCTTATTTCAAGTAAAGATGCATTGCTAAACCCTCCCCCCGTCCCCTGCTAACCTTTATACTGCAACTGCAACACGAAACAACAGGCCTGCATCTGTGTAGTGAGTGAATCACTATAAAACATTTTCCGAGATTATGATGTCCATGTCTGTTCACGTTCCTGCAAGCAAAACTCAAGCTCCGCATTGAAAAAGACTTTCCAGGCAAGCTGCATTGGTGGAACCAGAAACCTCATGAGAAGATTCAAATAGCTCCAGAATGGTGTAGTCAAGGGATACCATTGCTCGAATGTCCGGGCAATGCACCACAAAAAAAAAAAAAAACAGGACTGAACATTAGCTGGAGTTCAGTCCTTGTCATCACTGAAGAAAAGCACATGTCATCCCAGCTCCCTTTAGAATCGTCACACATACATGCTACTGCGTATGCCATACATAGAATAAGGAGCCCTCTTCCTGATTTCAAACCCTTGACAGGGTTCTGACCCGCTGAACCCGACAATGAAAAGATCCATGCTCTTTATTGTGGTGTGACTGCAGTCTGCCCGCGTAGCGCCAACGATGGCTATGCACTGTTAAAAACTGTTGCACCTAGGACCGCGGAGGCAGCGTGGGCCGGTGGTCTGGAGTTTGACCAGAAGAGAGGGGCCCAGGCATAGACGCAAGACGACCGTCGTAGCAAGTAACAGACATTTAATTACATCACTACGGAGTGGTCAGCTCTGCAAGCTTTCCGACGGGAAGCGGCACACAGTCTAGCTTGTGCTGAACGCTTAAGTCCGTTGGCGGGGGCGTCTTTCATAGTCTTTCACAATTGCGGCCGTCGCTCGGTACATGTAAGTGCAACAGATTTTCCAACCGCCACTAGCGCAGCAAGAGCGAAATGCACTGACGTGCACACACAGACACCGGCGTCTTCCTTGCCGAGGAGGAGGAGAAGGAGCGAATGCACACACGAAGGTTAACCGTCTTGTTTGCTGAAGGGAAACAGCACTGGCAAGCCTACACAGACATCAGGGCGTCACGCGCGCCGTGGGGCAGGAGGCAAGAATATGCACACAAAGGCTAACATGTTTTCGCCGTTGCAGCCTCCTAGCCTTTTTTCAACAGTTGAGGCCGGCACTGCGTATTTCAAACATCCTGGCTTTCACCGTGGCTTTGGCACTGCGACGCAAGTTGTTCACCACACAGGCCAATCGTAACAGCACAAACCGGTGATTGAGTCGCATTATGCACAGTCCGTGCTTTCATCTGTCGCGCAGATTGACCTTCACGAGCTGACGATAAACCGTAAAACCCACCTGCCCGCCGTAAAGCGAGGAGAACCTTTCTATATTTTGGAGGAACTTTATGTTGAATTGGCCGCATCTGGCTGGCATTGATAAAATTGAGGAGGTGCTGCGTGAGACATGGACGCCATCTGGCAATACATCGGGAAACATGAGCTTGTGCAGAGGGTTTCCTTCCTCCATGGCAGAGGGCGCTCGTCGGCGCGCAGTCGGGGAACGTCGTTCGTCGGCGCGCATAGCATGGCATTTTCAGCGCAGCTTAAGAAACTAGGGTCTTTAGAGTTACGTATCTATGTGTTTTCTATTAAAGGAACACACCTCCTAATACTTACCTAGTGATGTTGCGCCTCAGATATACGTAATATTTACTTGTGATCGATAACGTTCACAAGTATGAACAGCCGTACCAGTTTAAGTAGTGTGGGCGGTAAGCAAGTGGTCCAACTTTGGCCGGGTGGCTGAATCGGGTGACAGACAGACCAAATTTTCAGCGTTTAAGTTCCCCAAGAAAGACTATCGTCTTTAAAACTGGAAAGGAAATATTGCTATGCAATAAAAAATTGCCATAAAACAGGTCCACTATTAAGCTGAAAATCTGATATACAGTACAACATAACTATTTATTCAGCTTCAGAGTGCAAGAAGAGCGCAGTTCTATTCAACAAACATTGTATTGATAAAGAAATCATTTTCAGACCTTTAGATAGAACTGAGTTGTAATCAGTGCTGGCCTACAATTAGTTCCTCCCTTTAATGAGAGTAGACCATACTGTACATCTTGATTCCTGTATACCTAAGTACCGAAGTTACTGATAGCTTGCAAATTCTTGTTATGTAATGCCAGCAGACTCCCGAACATTTGCAGCAGCATGTGTTCTTGTGCAAAGTTTTAAGCATTAAGCTTCATGATAAATTTTCTGATATTTGTATCAATATTTGGCCTTTCTTTTACTTTATTTCATTTAATACTCGTTTTGAAATATTTATTCTGTATTTGCTCACCTCTATTCCTTTTTCATTGTTTCGATCGGACTTCTTTTTGCTTTTTAGCAAACACAGAAGAAACTTTCGGAGGCAGAATTTGCAAGCAAGACGCTAGAACGGAGACTTCGAAAAGCCAAGAAGAATCAGTCGCCACTCAAACGTGCTGTGTCTGTGGATCTGACAGACTTCGTAATGTCGCCGTCCAACAAGGTTTAAGTTGGACTTCCTGCGAGACTTACCTAATCCTGTGAATTCTTGTTAGTGTTTTTCTTCAAGACTTGCGTCTTGTGACCCGCTCGGATGTACTGAGTGATACAGTGCCATTAGTATCGTGTTCCTGTTGCTAAACCCTCTGCCAAATGTGCAGATGCTTTTATGTTGCTCTTAAAGTGGACCACACATGGTGAGATTTTAGTCATGATAATACAAGATATATACATATATATATATATAATTGTGCACGCTGCTCTTCATCGTTGAGTTTGCAGCATAGTGTTGATGCATGTTAAATGTGGCAGAGTGCTTGGCTCTGCCTCATAAAGTGTGACTAATGCTAGAGTACAAGGCAGCTTCGAGCATGAAGGCTGTTGACTTTTATCACTGCTTTCTTTTGTTGTTGTGTTGATGTACCTTTAGGGCAAGTTTATTCTACCATCAAAAACAGTGTCACTTTCAGTGTCTTGTTCACGTGCATCGTTCATTATCACTTTGCTAACTTTTCCAACACAACTGGAATGCGAGGGGCTCGTTAAGGGCTTACAGTGTACTAAGTAAGAGATAAGCGCTGTGCATACATTTGTTGTTTGTTCGTGTAGTTGAGGCTCCAATCATTCACGTCAAACAGACATTTGTCATGCAGCTCCAGCTGCCTTACCTTGCAAAAGCCTCTTGGACAACAGTGGCATACCACTCGCAGCATGGTTCTGTTGTAAACATCACACCTTATTTCATGAAGGGTGCATTTATGATCATCTGTGATGAGGATGTAAAAAATGATGCGATATCTGATAGCAATTTTTATGGAGTACTTCATTCGCTATCCGTTATTGCACTTAAGAACTCTCTGTTTAACTGAACCTTCACGAGCATGAGAGGCTCTACTACTCACTGCTGTGTGCTGGTGCCTTGCACCCAAGCATGTTTTTACAACGATCAAAGAGCTTATGTTGGCTGTTGTTGTTTTCACGTTTAACTTTCATGTGATGCAATCAAAGTATTTACTATGGCGTTAACGTTTTTCTTGCTTGACAAGGTGAATCTGTTTCTTTTCGTAACCATCACCATGCCAAAAGTTATGGCTAGTTGCTACGAAAGCTATTACCTTTTCTATTATGTCTGTGCTCAGTAGTATGCATGGGCTCATTTTCTATGTGACGTATATACTTTCTGCCACTCCATTGGTATATGCCAGTTTATCATCATGCATTACCTTGCTGTAAAATCGTGGTACTGTGCCAACCCCATTTAATATTTTACTCTGTACTTGTGAAAGTTATCAATGAACAAGTAATATCAAGCACCAGAACAATTTTTGAAACAGCGAAGTCTCCTTCGAATCTCCTTCACAAAACTCCCTGAGCCAGCGCCACCAAAAGCTTCTGTGCCTTATGGTGTTGTGGGCCTAAGCTTGAAGGCAAAGATATTGCTCCAGAGCTAAATATCAATTGTTAATAAAATGATGTACAGGGTCAGATTTTGGGTAGTTCTCCAGAAAAGCATGAATTGAGCTTAGTGGTGACTACCTGTGAGTAATGCTCAATAACCTCCGGTAATACAAGAATGTGTTCTTGATGTATGTTTTTTTTTCTTTTCCCTTTTGTTGCAGATGCAAATGGGAAGCTAGGCTTTGCGATAAGTTTTATCCACATTAGTTCCTAAACTGCCAAGCTGAGCTGAAATGAGTCTTGTGTATCTGTGCTTGGTTATGCTCACTGAGATCTGCACTGTGCTAGCGAATGCGTTTTATACGCGATTATGTGTCGGTTTTTCTGCCAACTGAGTTGAATATTTTTCAAGGTGCGCCTTCTTATTTTTTTTTTCTACTTGGTGCAATGGCTGTGATAGTCCTCCATTGTTTTAAAGCACAGGGCCTTGTTACGTACTGGTAGCTTTTGCTGTTAAGGACTTAGCGTTTTGAGAAAATGTGTGTGCACGTGTATGCTTCAACTGACGTATGTTTTCATTAGGCGCTCAGGCTGCTGTTTTGTCGTGTTTTATCAGACCTTTTTGTTCACTCGGAGATGTCAAAACTTGAGATGGCTTTTATACTCTTGCATATTAAAATAAATTATTTTGTCCTAAAACATGTCTCTCTATCATCATCTCTAGCATCAAAGAAGAATCCAACATAGTACTGCATGAAACCTTCTGGAGAAACACTGAACAAAAAAAATATTGCTGGCTCTCCCGTAATCGAGAGTGGATGTAAGCATGAAATGACTACCACATGACATCTTTTGCTGTATGTGGTGCTGCCACCTTCAACCGTGTTTCTTCTTGCAACAGTCCAACGCGCTCAGTGTCTGTCGCCACTTTTTCTTTTGTCACATCGAAGTGGTCGGCTGCCAAATGTGCGGCCTTAGGTCCCCTGTATCTGCCTTTTGAACGTCGCTATTGGAAATGACAGATAAAACTTCGGCGTACTATAAGTTACAGCTTGAGTGATATTGTGAAGAAACGTTAGGAAGAACTCGAGAGCGATATTTTTTGTAACTTGTTTGAGAGCAACTAGCGTATGTAAAGCGGTCCTGTAAAAGGCTTGGAGGCCAGAGACCGCATTTTCTTCAGTTTTGACTGGTTGCCCAGATGATCTCGTTTTGAGTGCCCAGATAACGACTCTGGCTTTTGGCTCAAGGTCACTTGAAGGTTGCCGACAACGTGAGCTAAAAGCATTTCATGCTTAAAAGTGTAAGCTTGTGTAAAGAATGGACTTCGACTCGCCGTGGATCTGTGCTTTTCAGGCAATTTTTGGTAGCTTCTAGAAGGACTGCTGCCTGTGGCACAATGTGTGGTCAAGAGATTGGAAGTGTGCACACTGGAACACTTGGCTGGAAGTACTAGGCTAGTTTCTCTGGCAGAAGTATTTAACCTCAATTGCTCTTCGTGTTATCGGTGTCATCCTTGGTGGTCACTGGTTTGTTCAGGAGCATTTGTCTCCACAAGTTCAATACTTCATGCCCATTTCTAAAACCCAAAAACATGAGGTCTAGATGAGGTACGTCGCACCACTTGAATAAAAATGGTTAATCCCAAATAACCCTTGAAAGTCTTCCACATTAAAAATTATCAGTTTGTAACAAAGAAGTGCCGGTTAGCCAGGTGCATCTCCGGTGTATGAAATACGAAGAAATGCCGGTCAGTCAGGCACATCACCAGCTCTTTTACGCACGGGGCTGGTCCTGACTGCTCGCAGGGTTCTGACTGCCGCACCGAGTTCGACCTCTCAATCCTGTCAATAGACACCTTGACAAGTTATAGGATAACTGGTTAAACTGAACACACGAACTGACACCGCTGTGCGAAATTTCAGTTTATACGAACCTTAGTTTCGCCGGAAGTGCTACTTGTAGCTGGCAATGCAATGCTTATGCAATGTACACAAGGCAAGCCCTTCATATTTAAGATGCATACATTTGGGGTTGGGTGATAGAAACCATAGCTTTCACTCCTTTGCACAGAGTTGCTGACAAGGATGTTGATAGCCGTGTCGCTTCCTTGCCCGCCCGTTTGTTGCCATGCCGTTTATGTGACCAGTGGCCATGCCTGTAGGTTCGGTGGCTCTGGATGATGGCGCAGGTGGGTCAGTTGCCGCTTGCTTTTATGCAGTTCTGGAGTAGCAGCATTCGTCAACTCGAACTAGGCGGGAAAGCGCTTTGTCGTTAACGTGGCTGGCACGCCAAACAACATAGGTCGGCAGTGTAGGAGAATACTCACTCACACTCACTTACCATAATTTTTTCCAGGACCCGCACTCACTCACGTTCACACTTACCTCCACTCACACTCACAGCACTCACTCGCACTCACTTCCACTGACTAGCACTCACTCGCACTCATCTCCACTCACAGGCACTCACTCGCACTCACCTGCACTCACACTCACTGGTAATCACTCGCACTCACTTCCACTCACACTCACTGACACTCACTCGCACTCACTTCCACTCACTCGCACTCACCTCCACTCGCACATGCACTCGCACACGCACTCATCTCCACTCACACTCACTGGCACTCACTCACCTGCACTCACACTCACTGGCACTCACACGCACTCGCACTCAGTTCCACTCAAAGTCACAGGCACTCACTCGCACTCACCTGCACTCACACTCACTGGCACGCACTCGCACTCACGCCTTTGAAATGAGTGTGAGTGAGTGCGCCGACCTATGCCAAACAACGTAAACATGGCCTCAGGTGTTCGATGCAGTCATGGAAGAGCTGCGTTAGGTCGTGCGTAGATAAAGGAGTCGTGTGTGTCACATGGTCAGTTTTTCTGGACTGCTCACCATGCACATATGTCTGATCCGATTCTTCTACAGCGACCATCTCCAGCAAGACTTTCGCTGTTGCAGATGCCGTTTCACTGCATAGTGCTGCATAAAGATCCATGCTTTTTATTCTTTCTGCATCGATTTCAAGCTAGAGTTGTCCACATTTCTGTCTAGAGCCCTGAATTAGTGTGCTGCATTGCAAAGAAATTAATATCTGCATTGCTTGCCGGTTGACAGTACCAGTGAACAGCGGAAGCCACAAGGATGCATGCGCAACATCTGCGCTCGATACCTCGATTACGTTAACAGTGCTTGCGCAGGTTCCTAGAATCTTCCCATTATCTCTAAACAATAATGCAAACAACTTCCAGCAGCCTGAAAATGTGTCCATACCTTCCGGCATTGAGCCCCAAAAAAGTCGTGGAGGAGCACCGCCATATTGCAACACATTTTGTCACCAATTTGGGCGATGGCATCATTTAAGCGTGCTTGTGAAGCACAGAACAATGCTCAATGATGGTTCATGCAACCCATGTGCCTAATCCTGTGTGGCAAATGTGCTACGATACCACTAAAAAAATACCAGTAAGTATGCAGCAAATACGTGCCTCGGCTCGTGCGAGTTATTTTTGATGGCAGTGTAGTTGACTGCGCAAATTTGCACAGCGCCGTGCATATGTTGTGTGTCAAGTTTAATTGTGTTGCCAAAATTGTGATACGATTATGAGGCACGCCGTAGTGGCCAGGGAATTGCGGATTAATGTTGATCGTATGGGTTTCTTTAACGTGCACCCAATGCTCAGTACCACAGTTGCGGAGTGGGGCCCTCCATTCCATTCTCACTCCATTCCGGAGAGCGGAGATCCTTGTAATTGTACTCCTTCTAACTTCTTGGAATGGTGAGAGTGGGATCATTGCCACTCCTGGAATAAAACACTTCTATTTGCGCTTTGGGCGTGGCTAGTAACTGAGATATATTTTTGGAAGTCTGCGAATAGTAGTTTTTGAGACCGGATCGAACACGAATCAAATAATGCCAGAAGCGAATCGATTATCATATATTTTTCTAATAGTTTGCAAATAATGTACAGCCTTCCCATATCATTAATTTCAAACAGTTTTCCAGTACTGGTGTTCATAACATTAAATCTCACTGTAATTACATTGCACATATAACGATTGCTTTATTAAAAGTACTAAGGACAATTAACAGTTCACAAATTCAGGGCTCGTCGGAGCATATGCGGTCAGGCATTATTATATGGAGTTTAGAAAGCCCACCTTGTTGGCCGATTAATGCATGTGTACACATTCAGGACCAAATCGAAACCGCCGACGGTGATGGCATAAGCTTCTCACGTTTGAATGGTCGCGGCAGATATTGTCGCTATATATTATCAAGTATGCTGCAATGAAACGTATGCTCATTTAATTTGATAGGAGGACACAGGTGCTGAATCTATAAATAGTACCAAACAATAACCACTGCCGAATGGCGTGGCTAAACAACTTCTTTTTTTTTCTTTTCCTTTTTTTTTTTGTGAGTGATTGTGTTTAACCGGAAAAGTCTAGTATCGGAGTGACACAGCGTGCTATTCACTGTTATCTCCACTGTGGATGTGATGAAAGTTATTGAATTTTTACTTCAATTTTATGTTCGATCGTGTACAGTCTACGATGTAAAGTATTCCAAAACTATTTGGATCTTCAAATACAGTGTAGACCGCAATTATAACGTAAGTCGCCGGAGTCGCGAATATCCGCACTATAAGCGGTACCGCACTATAACCAAAGCAACAATTTTCAAGGCCCACACTTATGCAAAACATGTGCACCGAGCTGCCTCGCGTATGCGACAGTCGAGGAATGCGGCTAGCACGTTTGCATTCAATTTACAGTCGAATCTCGTTAATTCGAACCAAATCACGCGGCAGCGCCTCCGACCGGCATTGCTCCGGCACCGCCATAGAGTAAAAGCTTAGGAGACCCCCCACAATGTCGTGCGCGAACAAAAATAAAATCGCGAAAAAAAACGCGGTGGAAATTTCACTCTCTCTCACATGGCAAGGTCCCCGATTCTGCGTTGCGCCAGAACATGCATGTAAGTGCCGACGTCTCAGCCACGCGTAGGAAATGGCAGTGAAACCCTTCTTTCTCCTTTATGCTTCCTCTACTTTCTAGTCACGTCTTGACCTTGCACGTTGCGGCTACTGCGCAGAGGGAAGCAGCGGCGCTGTCCCAGGACGGCCAACGAAACTGCCCATGCCGGCAAACGCCCACTTCCCGATAACGGCAGAAAACGAAACTTCGGGGGAGCTGGCGCCGGGCCGTCTGAAGCGGTGGCGCCTGCACGGCGGCGGACGCGCACGGTGACAACCGAAAGTGAGGGAGCTACGAGGGAGGGCGAGGGGAGCCACCGAAGCGGCGGAGTTGCCGAGGCGAAATCCGCTTCCCTGCCACCCTCCTCCCTAACATCCACGGTCTCCGCGTGCGCCCTTCACCCGTGCCGGCGCCGCCCGCTCCCTGAAGTTTCGTTTACTGCCGTTATCGTGAAGCGAGCGTTGGCCGGCGCTGGTAGTTTTGTGGCCCTCGCTCGCTATGCGCGCCGTGACATTTCACGACTCCCACTCAAGATTCTGTTTTCAGCCTCACTGGCTGTTTGTTCGCACCACATGCCCTTCTCCTCCACTTCGTCTTTCTTCCTCGAGCACTCCTTGGGGCGCCCGTTTGAGGGGAACGTTCGCCGTCTCCGCTGACTTCCGTACTCCCAGGCAGCCGCACTGTAACCAGTATTTCGTTTCCCGCAACTGCACTATAAGCGATACGTGTATACATGCATGGAGTGCTATGGGAAAATTAACGGGAGTCTGAAAAGACTGCACTATATCCAGTCCTGCACTATAAGCGGTTACGTTATAAGTGGTCTATACTGTAGAGTCTATTCGATTTGAAGACCTAATTAAACAGTGACTAGACGATTCGAGGACCGAATCAATAGGACAGTGTTCAATTCGTTATTCGAAAGCTTCGAATGTTCGCACACCCCCTGCAAATAACATCATGTACATACCGTCTTACCGCGTACGGGCTATTATTTTCACTTTGATGACTAGCATAAAAGTGAAACACACTGATATGTTTTGCAGGACACTGTTGTTTCACGTTTGGTGGTGCATTAACGGGCACCATTTTTTCTAGCACACCTCTCTGGCCAGCTGAAATTGCACCTTTTGGATACTCAACATTGTGCACAAAAACAGAGCGCGCATTCCAAATCTCTCTAGAATCACACAGGGTGCCCCATTTGCTACCTCTTTGTATCAAAAGTCAAGCTAAATCGAATAATTCTTGACATCTAAAAGTTTCCTTCTTTAAATCCATTTAAACCTACAATAAAACAAATGTTTCTGGCTCTTAAGCAAGGTAGAATGTGTAGAACATTGTGTTTTTTATAATTACCGCGTGAGAGGTAGTCACCTAAATGTAGACATACTGAAAGAGCCAGTATATATGCACTAAAAATTTAGAAATATAATAAATTGGGGACGTCCAGTTTAGTCTAATTGACAAATTTCCGTTTTTTGTAGCATCGGTGAAAATCAACATTTAGCACTCCAAGACTGTGCCCATTCCATTTCAGCTTCATTTCGTAATCTCGAGCTCCCATTCCATTCACCTGCCCGACGAGTGCCGTTATTCCATTCCATTCCGGGTGTTTGAAAATGTGGAATGATTCCTGGAATCATTCCAACTCTGGAGTTGCCACGCCGCAACTCCTTTCAGTGCACAAGCGTTTTTGCATTTCGCCCCCATAGAAATGCAGATGCCTCATCGGGGAATCACACCTCCTACCTCGTGCTAAGCACGAGGTAGGAGCGGGTTCTGCGCTGTGCGAGGTAGCACTGCTGTGCTGTGCGTATACAACACAGCACTGAAATGCATGGTATATGCTGCACGGTGCGATCCCTGTAAATTTTCTGCTGCACTTGGAATTATCTGGTCTAAAGATGCATGCATGGTGGTCGGGGCAGCGAGAAACTTCGGATAAAGCGATTCCTTTACTTCCCGTAGTCACTACTCGGCATAAGCTCCCGGCGTGGCACGCATGGGGACTGCATCAGCGGCAGCATGGGCAGCCCCGCCGTGTGGAGCGCCACGGTGACCCGCTGCTGCACTTCCACGGGCATCATGGTCCACGGTTCCAGGGTGGTGAATAGAATCTTGGACTTTCCGTCTGCGCGCGCATGGCGGACATGGTATGCAGGTGACCGCGCACGAAGGCAGTCATCGGATCATGCATATTATAAAGGCGAACTGCAACGAAATTTTGGACCACGTAAAAAAGCCTATAGCTTAAGATAGTTTCCAGATATTAATTTCCAGTGTCCAACGAAATGCACTGGTGTTCCAGTTAATTTTGTGCTTCAATGCATAATACAGCGTTTTCTTAACGTAACTGGAATGCCAATGCATTTTGTCGGACACTTTGAAAAAAAACATTGTTATCTCGAAACAGGGGGGGTGTGGTACTGAGAATTCGTTACATATGGATAGATACGCCTTGCGAACTCAGCGGCTATAATTCATACATTGAAATATGTGCCGTAAAGTAATTCGTGAAAAAGTTTATTACCGTAATTATGTCACTTATTTAATGAGGCATTTTGATTTCTCATAGAAGTAACGGCTGCCTCACCAAGTAATTTAGATCAAGGGTTAGAATTGTGCTATCTGCCACAGGCATTCTTTTTTTTTTTAATTTTGGACCTCCTAGAAAAAACACCCGGGATAGTCTTGCTCATTGTAGCCACCTTATACCCATTACCTACGACATTGTGCGGCGCGCGCTGTGGACAGTGTGCGCCGCTTGATCTTGGTGAACATATCTTGCCACTATTTGTCACTCTAGTTGTCACCAGGAAGAGCGGGAGGAAGGTAGAGCATAGTGCTTTTGTATGGGCACTAGGAGATAATGAAGGCACCCTTTTCGCCACCGAACCCACTTCCTTTGGTGGATACACTTGCGCATGCCTATGCGTTCACAGAATCTTGGATTTGGCTGCGCCCCCAAATCGAGTATAGATATCCTGCCTTGAGACGGGAGGGTCTGTTGAAAGGACCGCTTCCACGGATTCCTTGCACACCATTACTTCTAGCAGGCATAATTCAGTCGCTTGCGGGGACTTCTCATGCTAATACCACGCGCACATCGGGAACGTGCGCAAGCATCACCTCGACAAGCGCACATTGTGCTATATGCCCAAGAGGAATTTCGGGGCCGTCCACATCAACACGCAAAGAGTGAGGCACGTGGCAGCCGGCGCGCAGTTTGCAGCACGTCTCGCGGAAAGCACAGGGGAACGTCCCCTTGTAGGTTTATACCATTTTTCTTACCGTTTTTGGAACACACATGAACCAGAGCCCAGGACTGGTTGTCGGTGTCCAGTATCTGTTGAAAAAACTTTCCTGCAAAAAAACAAATTGTAGAATGTTAGCTCGCGCTATTTAGCGCTCTTTCCCTCCTTTGTTTTTCTTTTTTTAATGGGCTGGAATTCTTCGAGTAATTTCCACACTTTCCGGGGGCTGTCTCTCTGTGTATGTAGTTTCTATCTATGTATCTATATTTATCTATGTATGGCTATATCTAACCGTCTTCCCGTCTACCTGGGGGTCACTGGTAGTCAGTGGTGAAATGGGTAGCACATCGGGCAGCTGTGCTGACGTAACAGCTAGGATTCGAAATGAGCCAACTTGGGCCGCTGAGTATGTGGCAATGTGTACATACGTGCCACTCTTCAATGAACCTCTTTCACGCCGACATGGATCACTGTAGACGTGGGACTGGATAGATACCACTGCTCGAAGAAACTTGTAGATTGCATGTGTTTACGTGATGCAATTGCATAAACACAGGTCTACAACAGGAACTAGTATCAGAAACGTTGCGAGGCGAAGAGAGGCAGCGACTTCCGACGCTACTCGACGAGTGAACTGTGAGCCCAACTCTTCTTCCAAGGTCGAAACTTGCCGAGTCGCCATCGGAGGTGCTGGCTATAGTCACAGGCGCTGCACGTGTTCGGTGTGAACGCAGGGAAACGTGCATGGCGTCGGCAGTAGCTCGGTCTTACCTTTCAGTACGTTGCCTCGTTGGTGCTGCTACAAACTCTCTGTCGCCGACTAGAAAGACTGGGTATGTGCCAGTAGGCGTGTGCCGCTCTTCAATGAACGTCTTTGATGCAAACTAGGTAAGTGCCACTATAGGAACGTGCCACTCTACAACGACGAATAAGATCCCGTAAATTTCTCCAATGCTGAGCAGAATTGAACCAACGTCACAAGGGTTCCTCGAAGACAGCAACCCGATGCGTCAGCAGGCTACGGCACAAATACACTGACCATGTGCGTCAATGAACGCCTTTCACGTCTACGGTTTAGCGAGCTGCGTCATGAATGCACTAGCTATGTGCCGCTCTGCATTGAACCTCTCACCAACTTGGGTTACTGAGTATGTGCCACTGAGTGTGCGGCAAGCTGGGCAACAATTCTCAGCATTTTCAGCCACCGGCGCACCACGCTTCTCGTCTCTGAGGTCACGCGCGGACTTCGCAGCCGTGTCACTAGGTGGTGCCACGTGTCCAGAAAGAAGCGCGAGTGAGGAGCCTGGTCGCTACGTGACGCGTTTCTCAGGCGCCGTGCATTTCGGAAGCCATACGCAGGCTTCGCGGTGGTGGCGCGAGATGGCGCCGAGTGCTTTTAGGGAAGCGCGAAAGAGGAGTCCCGCTACCGTACACGCCTCGTAGACATGCCTCGTTTTGATGACTTCAATACGTTGTGTCGCTATATTGATTCAGTGCTAACGCATTACCGTTGACGGTCATCGTGGGATGCGTTCTACCGCAATTTCTTTTAAATGCAAAATGTGGTCGTCGATGTAACTACACGGGTATACTTGGGAAGCGAAGCTGGCGTATGTCATAAACCGATATATGTGTCAAAAACCGGAATACTGGAGACGCAGACATGAGCAGCGCTCTGTCGGCACGTTTTGGTGTATGGTCAGTTGCATAGCTGCATGGTATATTGCGACATCTGTGGTCTGTACTTTGTGTCGTGTTTACGAGCAACAAACAAAATGCAGTCAAACTGTTACGCTAGAAGGTTGCCCATAGGTAATGTTGCAGACTCGTAGACAGCAGCATGAAGCAGCGGTAGATCATGATGTCATCATTCACAGATGATGCAGGAAAGTCATGTGGATGTCGATAGATAATTTGCAGGCACATGTGCGCGCGTGTGTGTGAAGATGAACTGTATACATTGTGTGTAGGTGAACATGCGTGAACATGTGAAATGTGTGTGTATGCAAAGACTGCGTAGGTGTGTGCGTGTGCAGGTGTACCTATTTTTCAGTGGCCTTATACCGGGTGTTCAAAATTAAGCTCTACGGAATTTTAACAAAATCGCCTGTGGCAAGTAGCATAATTCTTATCATTGAGCTGGGTTATTCGATGAGGCGGACGTTAGTAGCCCGAGAAATCGAAACACATATTCAACTAATTAACAACAATGGACTATTGAACTTCTTAGTGAATTACTTTACGACACACATTGCAATTTACGAACTGTAGCCGGTGAGTTCGCAAGACGCATCCGCTTGAAATGAATTTCTGGGATGACACCAGTTTCGAGATATTATTTCCCGAAGTGTGGGACAAAATACATGGGCATTCCAGTTACTTTTGTGTTTCAATGTATAAAACAGCATTTTGGTAAAAAAGTAGGTGGAACAACAGTGCATTTTTACGGTGAGTTTGAGGGCGCATATCTCGAAACTGGTGTCATCCTGGAAATTCATTTCAAGTGAATGCGTCTTGCAAACTCACCGGCTACAATTCGTAAATTGCAATATGTGTCGTAAAGTAATTAACTAAGAAGATAATTAGTAAATTTTTGTTAATTAGTTGAATATGTGTTGCGACTTCTCGTACTACTAACGTCCGCCTCTTTGAATAACCAAGCTCAATGTTAAGAATTATGCTACCTGCCACAGGTGATTTTTTTAAATTCCTTAATGCTTAATTTTGAACACACGGTATAGGTAGGTGGGTGGGGGTTTGTAGGTGCCTTTCAGTCTCGACGTGACCACTCAAAAACAGCGCCTTATACAAGCAGACATCGTGATCTTGTAATGGTTCTGAAAGCGAACTGTTCCCTTGCTCTCGCATGATTGGTTAGAATTGTGCTTTCATCAAAAGCGTGATTGTGACCACTCACAAGAAGAGCGAGCAAACGGTCCGCTTTCCGAACCATTACGAAATTGCACCTTACCTATTTGAGAAACGTCGATGCTTTGCTATAGGGCTTTGCTATAGAGCGCTGCTTATGCAAGCGCATCAGCTTTTTCGTTGCCAGTACTACCAATGTGGGAGGGAATCCACTGAAACTTTACCGTGAAGCCTTTGTTCTTGAGTTCTTTCACAAGGGTTAGTGATTCAATTGCGTGGGAACTTGGTGGATGGCAGACCGCGGTATAGTTGTTGTGACGCGGCCTTTGAGTCCGTAAGGACAACCACCTTCTGCGAAGGCAGAGTCTTTAGTTTGCGCAGAGCAGAAGCTATTGCTACGCCTTCCACAACTGTCGACGAGGCCACACAGTCCAGACGGCCAGACAATGTATATCTCAGAGAGGGAATACAGAATGCAGCTGCACAGCAGTCTTCGTCTACTTTGACAGAGCCATCTGTGTATACTTGTAGGTGGTTTGGGTAAGTCGTGTGCAAATGTTGTAGGACTAATGACTTGGCTTCTGCAGATGGAATGCAGCTCTTTGACTGCAATCGTGGTATACTTAAGTCGCATGTGATGTCCTCGAATGTCCAGGGCGGTTCTATCTTTTCCCTCTGTCTCGAGCAGCGCAATCCTAAGACGCGAAGTGTATTCAGTGCTGCATAAAAATGTGACCGTGGCCTGTTACTTATACGTCTTAACAGGGCTTTGCCGGGCGTAGACTCACTCAATCGTAGTAACTGGATCATGAGACTCTGGGAAGCCTGAAGTCGCAGAGGGCGTGACTCAGCTTCATAGAGCACTTTCTTGTTCGACGCTGGCTGAGGGACTCCAAGGCAAAGTCGAATACCTTTTCTGTGGATGGCTTCTAAGCACTCGTATTGGCGATCTGAGGGTGACATCAGGGGTAGCTGGTATAGGATCCGACTGGTAACCAACGCTGTATGTAGCCGTAGCATCAACGTCGGGTGGTTGCCCCAGCGTATGCCAGCGACTCGCTTGAGCACATGTAGCCTCTGTGACGATGACGCCACAACATGGTCAACAGCGCAGCGCCAGAGTAGCCTGTGGTCCAAGGTAATGCCAAGAAATCGACAAGACATTCACATTCGACAAGACCACATTCGACAAGACAACACGTCTCTTTGCATAGATTGAGAGTCTCTTGGGGAAGTACCGCAGACGTATACAACTCTGAAACGGGAGCGCCGCAAAAACTTCTAGAGATATTGGTCCCTAAAATCTGATTAAAAATGCATTTGCGTTGCAGTTACTTTTGTCCCAGAATGCATGAGGGACGCTTCTCGGTAACTATAATTCGGCGCATATTTTCGTAATAAATATCTGGAAAACCGTGCGCTAATCGCTGGATTTCTTCTAAGCAGATATGACTTAATTGCTATGTGGATTTATTTATTTGTTTGTTTATTTATTTGTTTGTTTATCTATGTATGTAAATGCTCACCCACCTGAAGAGACCCAATTAACACGCACGCACGGGCGTGGTCCCGGAGGCTGCTTTCAATGAAGGTGAAATAAAAAAAGAAAGGAAAAGAAAAGAAAAATACGAAAAAAAAAACGCACGTGTACTTATGTTTAGGTGCAAGTTAAAGAACCCCAGGTTGTCCAAAACAATCCGGCCTACCCCCTTACGGCATCCCTCATAATCAGATCACACACACAGAGTGTGTATCAATACGTAGAACCAGTATTTCTAGTACCACGTCAGCAAATTCACCTACGAATTGGTATATATTAGAATATTGCCCTGTCTTTGCTCCACAGCGTTATCTGGTTATTAGTTGTTACGTCGAAATCAAAAGGAGACTTCTTGTCTTACCGTCTCTTTGCAGATACTGCACGCCCTCGTCTCCGAAGAAGTTGTATTGCTTCTTCTTTGTTACCACACCACCGTATCTAAAAATAAAAAAGAAAGCGATAATACTTTATTACGTCAGATTGTATACCACAATGCCACCACTTTATTTCGTCGTGAAGCCGCGTTCTTCGGCAGCGGCGTCATTGTTTGACAAAGCGCGGATATTCAACCTGCGCTTTAGTCCACTCCTGTTGCTTACTCATCTTTTCTTTTGGCGCTATTTTGTTCCGCTAACTTGTGTACCGTTGATTATACCACTGCAAAGTAAGTGCAATTCCAGACGCGTTGAAAGACGGCGCTCTGGCGGCGGAGCAATAGCTGGCATACACTTAATTGAAACGTTATAGTCAGCCTGTGGTTTTGTTATCGTTACCTGACAGGGAATATTGACGCTTTTCGCGGAACAGGTTTTTTTCGAGAAACGAGACGGCGCTTTCGGCGGCGCGCCATACGTTGCCTCAACGAAAGTGCACGAATACGAACCCATTACCGATTCTGCCCTGTTTCTGTGTGATCAGCTGTCGGCAATATAACTGGGTTTTCGCTCACGCACTGTGCTCCATTCACGCTGAAAAATGTGGAGCGGTGGATTGAAGACGTCTGCAGTAGTTGGCTGTAAAAATAGTGACTGGCATATTAAGGAATAGAATGAATATGAGTGTCCAAGTTCACGGACCGTTGCTACATACGGACAGCCTTTGTTGCCGGCCCTTCTCTATGTACAACTTTCCTAGTGGATAAAAAAATCACTTTTCAAAAAAAAAAAAATCACGTCAGCGTTGCATCGCTAAGCTCCAAAGACTTTAACCCCTGAACGGCGGCAAGAGTGAGTACCATTCATATTTAAAACAGCACCAAAAAAACACGGACAAAAATGAACACAGGACGAGCGCTGTCCTGTGTTCTCTCTTGTCCGTGTTTTTTGGCGCTGTTTTAAATATGAATGATCCGTCCCAACTAGCTCGCACCCATACCTTTCTGAGTGAGTACCACTCGTTAAACAATGACAAAGGGAGTAGCGCCGCTGCCTGGCATAGTAAGTTTCGCGCACGTTATCTACACACATCTAGTCATGGACCAAGCGCGCTTGCTGCGATGGTCCGTAGCAACCGTTTCTCTGGTAATTCCCTGCACTGCCCCTTGCACTGCATCCGGCCACGCTCGATGCCAGGTGCATATGACTTCACGTGATCCGGGAGCTATCGCCATCGATGCAACATCGTCATGTGGCGCCGGCCGATTCACCGTTCCAATCGGCCAAGGCTATGAACTAGAGCTACAAGGACTTTTATTTTATTTTTTTAACATCGCATTGCTGCACTGGAGGGACGTCGTAAAGTGAAGGTGTCCCGGCTAAGTTCAACTTTGGATTTAAAGAAAGGGGGAGGGGAAGGGGGGAAGGGGAGACCTACCCTTCGAGTCGATACCACATCATAGTGGCTCGTCGCGGGTAGTAGGCCCTCACGATGCACTGCTGGATGGGCGGGTTGGTGGCGATCTCGAGCCAGAACTTTCCTGCGAGCTGTCACCACGACGCGCATCGGATGAGTCCCTCGGTTTAATATACTTGTTCAAAATGTGCACGCCACATTCAATGTGTTTCGCTTGTACAGTTAAACCTGGATATAACGAAATTGACAAATTCCCGAAAAACTTCGTCATAAAGAGGATTTCGTTACATGCAGGTTCGGCACGAAAATTCGAAAAATAAATGTTTACCGTATTTACTCGATTCTAACGCGCCCTCAATTGTAACGCGCACCCGTTTTCCGTTTTCGTCGAAGCACTCATCCTCGGAATGTCGCACCAGGTACTGGATGCGTGGATGCGTGTCGTTTCGCACAAGCGCGAGGCATCGGAAACGAAGAGCGAGCGTCACGATGGCGTCGTAGCGTCGTATAGTGTTACAGTAGAACCTCGCTGTTACGTTCCGGGGGCTGCGTTTTCCCGGCTGTTACGTCGCTTTCGACCGGTCCCGGCACAGCTCCCATAGAACTCAATGCATTGGTAACCCCGCTGTTGCGTCGCAACTGTGGGACCGTTCCCGCATCATACGTTGCGAACTGCCACCCCGCGCCGGCCCGAGCGGCCATTTTGACTTTTCATGTCGCTTGGCTTGGTGGCTTGACGATGGCATTAGCCGCCCAAAGTGCCGGGGGCGACAACTATGACGTATTTTCGGTTTCCGCCAGCAAAAGTATGACCCTTGAGATCCATATTTGCTATATAAAGATGGTGTCCATGGCGCGTTGTGGCCCTAAAATTGGTTTTGGCTCATAGATATTCCGTATATAAGGGTACGGCCACGCTAGCGGCAAAAAACGCGCGCGTCATGCAGCGAGCGGCAAGTTGCTGCGCGTCAGCGCCTTGCCGCGAGTGTGGCCCGCACCGCAGCGCGATAAAATCTCCCGCGCTCTCCGAACGGGCGAGCAACACGTTTGTATGGGTGTTCTGTGCAACACCGCGAGCGCTGTTGTTTCATGCGAGAGACGACGATCGTCGATTGAAAACCCGGCGCGGACCGGCGGCGTTCCGGTTGTGATGGCTCCGTGACGTCACCCTCGTCGCTCTTGATTGGTTCTTCATCTCGCGGCACGCGGCATTTGCCGCAGAACCCATTTCGCGCGGCACGCCGCAAGACCCCCGATTCCTGCCGCTTTTGCGGCGCGCGGCATGACGCGTTGCCGCGCGTTTCTGACGCGCGTTTTTGCTGCTAGCGTGGCCGTACCCTAAAGTCCAAGGGCGATAACGCAGTCGCCGCGCGCCGTATGCTGTATGTGCGAGTGAAAACGTGCGAGGGGAGCCGACGACCGCGTCTAAATCTCGCGCGCGCAAGAAAAGCTGGGAGGAAGCGCGCTTCTTCCGTTGCGCTCGAGGCACCGGCGAGGGAGCGAGGGGGGAGGGATAGCGGGGCGGCGCGCGGTCGCGCAGGCCGTATCTTGAAAGCGATCTGCGTTGGGGCAGAGTCTAGCAGTGTATGTGCGTCGGCGGCTCGTAGCTTTCTGCGTGCTGTGTGTTCTCGGCGCTCAGTTTGCGTTGAAGTGATAGACAACAGCACGAAGGTCACTTCGCTCGCTTCTCCAGCGGCGCTTCCACACGCCACCAGCGTTTCACAGCGCGTGTCCGCGCTCATCGAGTCTGATGTGCCACAACGTGTACCAGCGCGTCGGCAACATCAGCTGGAAAAGGAGAGCGTGCCGGCTTGGCGGGCTAGGCCAGCTGCAGCAAGCGGCAGGATCAGATTTGAATGAAGGGAGGGGGAAAGGTCACGCCCGCGGCGGCAAGATCGCCAGGTCGAGGGATACAGGGCCGCCTCGCACACGCACGCACGCACACTTGCGCTCGCTTCGCATTCTATCGCGGTGGAGAAGGTGCTTCCGGTTGCTGCTCGCGCAAAAATGACAAAATTTGGGGCGAAATCTCTAGGTGGTCGGAGGGGGAAATTCGTTATATCGAGGGTGTCTCCCGCTGCCACTTCGTTACGTAGAGGTCTCAAATACATGTGCTTCCATGGAGTAACGGCGGGGAATCCAAAAAGTTCGTTATATCCAGGAATTCGTTATATGGAGGTTCGTTATAAGCAGGTTTAACTGCACTTGTAAAGATGTAATGTTGCTGCGTCTGCGTGAGTCTTCTCTGCACCAAAATATCGCTTCCTTGGGAGCGTGCGACTATTTCAAATGTAGAATATGCGCTGAACGAACAAAGTAGAACTCAGTCGGGTGATTCCTTCAGCGGGAGTAACGCCTAGTCACATACAACATGATTTCGGAGAGTTCTCGTACCCACACGATGAGGTACGTTCAATTCACTGCAATTGATTGAAATGTTCATACGCAAAACTTATGTTTATGCACATTTTACAGGATCCGTAGCCATAGGCTGCTGCCAGATCTATCAACGGTTGTACTATATACAAAAATCTGACGATGTACACAAAGTGTGATTTTATCCGACCTCAGCGGGATATTCAAGTCATAGTTCCATTTATCCAAAGCTGTTATCCAAAGCTCAAACCATAGCATTCGTTCGAAACGGGCATTATGGTGCTATATGCAAGCGATGTCTCAACACCGGTATGCTTGGTCATGTGCAAGAAACCCGCCTACTGTCTGATTCGCCATGTTGTTATCACATCAGTCATGATTTAGGCTTTGACTCTTGACATTCGCTTATTCACTGTTGCTGTGAAGAAAAAAAAAGTACTGTCAAGCCTCAGAGTACTCTCAATAATTTATTATATTAGCTTTGTCTATAGCCAGTGACGGTTTAGTTTCTACTGTGTTGTGACGTCATGACGCAGTATGTAGTCAATTGAGAGCAGGACATCGCAGAGGTTTTGACACTCATTCCGGCAGACTTGGCCGTCCGTTATGCTTCTACATCAGCCCTTACGACTATAGTAGCAGCATACTGCGGGTGTACCCCGTAATTTGAGCGAAACTTTAAACATATGCAAATGCCATGCAACTGTAGACAGAAATCAATCGGTATTGTTGGTTGCCATCTCTTGAAGATACTCATGTTTTTACATTCCGCCTAATTACATAATTATTCTTAATTATTTCTCAACTTCTCAAATAATATAATTAGATGAAAAGTGTCAGTGAGAAAATTGTAGAGCAGCATGAAAAACTCCTAATACAGCTTTGCTCTTAAAAACGCCTTATACGTGCTACATAAAAGTGTTTTTCCATGCATGGGAGAAGCCTGCGAATACACGCAAAATTGACACGCGCACTGGCTGCTTGAGGCACTATACAAGCCGTGAAATTTATGTAACTCTCGAGAAGCAGTGCAATAATTCGCGCCTGAATCCAAAAGTGCCGTATAACAAGTCGAGATCAACAGTGATTGATACTGAACAATGATTGTTCATCCCGACGAACAGTCAATAAAGATTTGCATGTAATTGACTTCAATATACTTTTTTTCTACATACTATCAACCCATCGCTGTCATTGTGAAGAACACATGATGGACAATTAAACGCGGCATATCTTGGGACACAACTATCATATATATGCATGCTCGAGTACAGGCAGGACAGATTTTTAAAGCGAAAGTTTACTAACCTAGTTGAGCCGAGTTTCGCCGTCGCCAGCAATTTGACCTTTATTTGACCGCAGCTGTGCCTAAATTGGCAACCATCACGTGACTTGCCGCGCCGAGCTCCGCCGCCGCCGCGTGCGCTAGCCGCTGCCGCCGGCTTGGCGCATGCGCTCTCCGCAGCTGGGTCGCCGCCTGACCACGTGACTCACCGCGCGCCTGGCTAAGAGGAGCGCCACGCTCGCCTAGTCAGTGCGAGATGCGCCCAGTCAAGCGAGGCCGGGCCGTCTTTTGTGAGCGTTGCGCGGGAGCGAGAGGCTTTAAGCCGGCGTCAGCAAGCAGCGTCTGACCACCACACGGATATCGCCCGGCGAGCTGCTTCACTGGAGAGGGTCCGAAATGCCAAGCGCGCGAAGCTATCGGCGGACACTGAGGAAGAGCGAGCCGTTCGGCTCACAAAACGCCGGAATCGGGAACACAGCCGTAGACAAAGGCAGGCTTTGGACGAATCTGCTTCATGTGTGGCTAACGATGCGTGTCTACCCAAGCCTAATCACAGTCATGTCTAGCCACCTACCTAGGCACAGCCGTCATACCTGGCTGAACGATAAGTGTATACCTTTAACCAATTTAAACCAAGACTTAACAGGCTAAACCAAGCTTTTTTCACAGAAGCTGGGACAATGGTTTTGATTAAATAACTGCCATGAATGAAATGCTTTTATGTTTGTCGCAAATGTATATTAAGTGATCATTTATGACAAGTTTGCTATACCAAGAGACGCGCCAAGGTATTGAGTTTTACGTACCCGGCGGGGGACGCATATTGGCATGAGAGGCAATTACGACCGTGCAAGAAGGAGTGTCAGGTGTGCAACTGTTGTGCGTATAGTGTATTTGTTAATGGTATTGCTGGTTTACGTAACCTATGCAGTACGTAAGTCACTTTATGCGAGATCGCTGTCGGATGTGTACACATACGCACCGCTGACCAGTCCACTTGAGCCGCAGTCTGTAGTACTGGACACCGTCCAGCTGCGGCTAGCCCCCACAATGGCAGCAGAAAAACCGAGGCTACCGGCAGCATGCACAAACCCCGGAGACTCTTAACGAGGAAAGAAAAAGGAGAAAAATAAAACGCTTGTAAATCCGAAGGACTCTTACATCACAGAGAGTGCACAAATATTTACGCGAACGTTCCACTAGATCTGGTGCTTTCTTTTCTGTTAAAGCCTCGCTATAGGTTGGTGTCGCTGTCGTGCGCAGCATCGCCGAGCTGGGAGAGAGTGAAAGCAAAGCATAGGAATTAGAGAGGAGGTGCAGATAGAGAAAGAAAGAGAGACAGACAGAGAGCGAGAGAAATGAAACAAAATGAACTTTCTTGGCAAGGCGGCATTCGAACCGCCTTGCCAAGAAAGAAAGAAATAACCACTGCACTATGCATCTACGCTTGCACAACATGCATTTATGGGAACCATATGGTTGCATTGTACCGACGATTGTAACACAACTTGCTATGGGCGAGAGAAAATGAGAGCGAGAGAGACACACACACACAGAGAGAGAGAGAGAGAGAGAAAAAACAATATAAACTTTCTTGGCGAGGCGGGATTTGAACCCGGGTACTCATGGCCTGAAGGCGAGCGTCATATCACTACGCTTTACACCCACTTTTTTTTTCTTTATTACATGGAAAACAAAACTGAACATATATTACAGCGCGGACATAGCTACACGCTTAAAACTCGGGTAAACACACACATGCATCCATCAAGTGCATCCAGTCAGGCGGAGGTTCCTGTGCAGCGTACACACTTCTTACATAAGCAGCACTTTCACGAAAGAATGATCTTGTAGATCGCAGGCTTTCGGCATGACGATCACACAGTCATCTCCATAGGCTGTATAAACCCAGTACTATGAACATATGGCATATGGAGGACCGCCACTAATTTTAAATGGTAGGAACCTAATTGAGTATACTGACTGCGCCGTCGTATGAAACACCATTATGGAACTCCTCTATTTCTCTGTAATACGTACACAGCGCACTAGATTCAGATGCTTTATTTTTCTTGAAATATACCAGGAAAGTATATAAATTGAAGTATAGTTGCGTGAGTTCTGCTCGGTGTAGTACGGCAGCCCGACAGGGTTATGGGATATAGCTGGTGTGATGCATTACAAAAGAAGAGAGGGGGGCTGCAGTCCTGGGTGAGGAGGCAAGTGCCTCAAGAATATTCTTACACCGTGCTCAAGAATGCAACTTGAGCGAGGAGGAAAGAGCACCACCAGACAAGAGCTTACGAACATCTCCAAAGAGTTGCGCGGGGCACGGAGGTTTCCGCCGAAAAGGGCCAACTGAGTTGGGTATAGAGGGAGGGGGGTCAGAGAAACTACTTCAAAGAGCCCCTCATCAGCAGACCCCGTGGGCTATATCGGTTATACACACTAGAAGCTTTACAACGCTCTTGAAGGCGCCTTCTACCGCAATATCTTTTTAATGGTTTTTAGTAGGAGCAAAGGTAGAAGGAAATGAAACGTTGATGCCATGGTGCGATGAGGAGAGCCTCCATGCGGCAGGAGAGTCACGCTCCCTTTGCCTCACTGGCCAGTGGCGACATTAGCCACGTACCCCTTGTATTTCTCCTATGCCCAGCATTGAGGAATGGGAAAAAAAAAAGTTGCAGTGGCTTAGCTCGGCTATGCCAGGATATACGTAGCGTTAGCAAAGGTTCAGCTGATTATTCTTAGCTTTCCTGGTTGTCTAGATTGTCAAGGATTAGCTTGATTGTCATGCTTACTGCTGCTCCAATGACACACACGCGGTATACGTATTATGTGGCACATGTATTCATTCCTCCTACGCTCAACCGCTAATTGCCAGGCAACTACTTCGGGATCCGATGAGTGAAGCTTCTCCGTTCTTCTGCGCTGTTGAGCAGCATTTGCGCTCTTCTTCTCCATGGCTATACCACACTGGCAAACGCCAGTCAGAAGCGCAGTGTCAGACGGCGACTGCACAGCGAGCGCGCGCCGGCGCCAGTGCGTCTACCACGGCTACGACGTCACTCCTCTGGAATGCGCAGACCGGCGGCGGTGAGTCGCGCACGGCGGCGGCGGAGTGCGCGAGAGGTGCCGGCTCCGGTGGCTCCGGTGCGCAAGCCGTGTGACATCACTGATCCTTGCGCATGCGCAGCACGGCTCTTGATGTGCCGCGCGAAACGGGCTTGGCTAGGCCAGTGTAGCTAACGCTACAAAAAGAAAAGAAAGAGAAGACTAGGAGACAGAGAGAGTGCAAGGAGAGGAAAGGCAGGGAGGTCAACCAGGCAGCGTCCGGTTTGCTACCCTATACATTGGGGGTAAAGAAAAGGGGGAATCGAAAGAGGGAGACAGTGAGTTCTGAGTGCACGTGCATGGATGATGCACAGAGGGTGGAGCAATAATAGTCGGCCCACCATGCGATCATGTCCGAAAGTGCTCAGCGGCTCAGCGCACGCTATTCCGAAAAGACAACGTGCGCGACAGCAACGCGTGGCTGCCGCACTGGCACGTCGCAATGACGACAATAAATGTGTAAGTTGCAGTAAACGACAGAAATTTCGCAAGCACATCGGGAGAAAGATGTGCGCAGAGCGATTGGCAAAGGACCCCGGAACAAGTGCGCGTCGATTAAAACCTGCCTGAAACCAAACGCACTGGGACGAGTCCGCCGAGCGCAGGGCCACGTGCGTGGGTCGACTTTTGGAGGTACGGGAGAGATAGAAAAGTAAAGGGGACCGCTACATGGAGAGTTGGCTTGCGATTCTGCGAAGGCTAGCGGCGCGACATCTGGTTCCGTCCTGCGTGGTTTCTTTCTTTCCTCCGTGACATCGGAGCCGTGGGCCTTCATCATAAGTCCCGCCTCCTCTTTCTTCTTTTTGCTCTCCCTTATTTCTGCTGCTGCTCGGCGCAAAATTTCCAGAGGTGATATTGCGAGCTCCGCGCTTCGCGCTTGTTCAACAGCAAGGAAGCGGACCATAGAAAGGACTGCAATGTTCCGACTGGCTTCATGTCTCTCTGGAGTCAGTACAAAATCTCCCATGCACCCAAGGGCGCAACACTTCATGCCAGCGAGACGAATAGGGAAGTAAATGCCCTCACTGCAGATGCACTTATGATTGCGTCTGTGTGCAGTTTGACAGAGAAAGAGTATGAAATTGAGAGTTGGACGGAATCCGGTCGGGTATATAGGGATATGGAACAGGACGAAATAAAGCGAGAGACCGACTAGAAAAGATTTAATAAGGTCAACGTTTCGACTCCCACACGGGAGCCTTGTTCACAAATGAGAGTAAAATCGATAAAACAGGTCGCTTAATTATGTCGTATGATGTGTCCGAGACGCCTACCTAGTACGCAGGTGGCAAATTTCAATCGTTTCGATTGAGAGTGCCCATCATGGTTTGAATACAAAGCGACTCCGGATAAAGACGTATGTCTCGATTTGTTTCTTGCGCACTTGCACGTGCCTGATTCCAGTTAATTACAGCTAAAACGACGTTTAGAATAAACACGTGTCTTCGGGCGCGCTTTCCAACATTGTGTTTCATCAGGGCACGTTATTAACTAGGATCAGGCACGTGTGAATGCGAAAGAAAAGAATCGTAACATGCGTCTCTATGTAGAGTCACTTCATATTCAAACCATGATGGACACTCGAAACGATGGAAATTAGCCACTGGAGGACGCTAGGTCTCCCGGACACATCATTTGACTGTTTATCGCTTTTAGTCTCATTTGTGAACAAGGCTCCCGTGTGGAAGCCTAAACGTTAAACTTACTAAAGCTTTTGTGGTTGGTGTCTTGTTTTATTTCATCAAGAAAGAAAAAGGCAAGGAGAAGGGAAAGGCTGGAAGGTTCACCAGAACAAAAATCTGTTTTGCTGCCCACTTGAGGGTGGGGGAGTTCGGGACGTAGAAAGATATGCTTTATAGATATTGCATATCTTTCTACGTCCCGAACTCCCCCACCCTCAAGTGGGCAGCAAAACGGATTTTTGTTCTGGTGAACCTTCCAGCCTTTCCCTTCTCCTTTCCTCTTTCTCTCTTGATGAAATAAAACAAGACACCAACCACAAAAGATTTAGTAAGTTTAACGTCAACCAACAGCCATAACCGTTGGACAAATAAAGTTTATTCATATATCCTATCCTATAGATATTGATACTTATGTCCACTCATGAAAGGTGTCGCTGACGTAATATGAAAGTCAAATGCCGATTCAAGTAGCACAGTTTTTTTCTTCGAAGTTAATGTACAAAACTCGCTAGTGTAATTTTGGTTAAAATTTTCAATGGCCAGCCGTAGCTTTGAATTGTCTTACGTTTTGAAAACTAAATCAACACTTGGAGGAGGGATGGAAGTCAAAGGATGCTTCCAACACCAGTTTGTGCAAATATTGTGCAGTATTAAGAGAGAGGGAGGAAAGGAAGGATACCCTAATCGTGGAGAGGAGGATCAAACAAAAGTGAGACAGCGAGAAGAGAAAGAAGTTCAAATCGGTGACGAGCACTATGCAAGGCGCAGCGTGCCTTGAATTCACTGAACTCCCTTTCCGGCAGGGACTGCAAAAGTGATCAGAATCGTGTCAGAAGCGCTCGTGCGGCTTTATTAAGCTAATAAGATGTTATTAAGCTGCTATTTAAGCAGCTTTAGTGCGGCTAATAGTTTGATGAGGAATAAAGGCAGGTTATAAGTTCTTCGAAATGTTAAAGTAACGAGCGATACTGACTTTCTATGTTACACTGTAGTCTTCACGAGAAATAGAGTGCGGAAATTCAAGAGGTTTTTTGTTCTTTATGTTGCTGACAGTACGACTGATACCGTCGGAGTCTTTTTTTTTTTATATATTTCAGCCCGTTGAAGAAAAAAAAATGTTTGCGTCAGTACACTGTGACGTATGCACATATACATCGTATGCACCTATACGCACGTTCCAAACGTTATAAATGCGCCGCAGATCGAACGAAGCTCCTGAATGTGTACTCACCCGCGTGTCAGACGATGGCATAGTGCTCTTCAAGGCACCTGACCCGTGCGCTTGGCCTACGTTGAATCGACACGGACAGAAGAGAGGCAATGGCGCGAGAAATACTGCGCACACTCAGCCGACCGCGCAGCTTAGCTGCTAGAGCTGCACAATAGCAAAGCATCAGCTGTGTTTTTTTTTTTCTTTTTCTTGTTTTTTGAAGCGAGCTGGAAGAAAGCAGACGAGAAAGCGGGGGAAGGACCAGAGGATGAGCTCTCGCAAACATATATGCGCCACGGCCCGTCACAGCGGGTCGCGACGTCTCCGTTCGTCTTTTCACGGTGTCTACCGTGGTCACGAATACTGACAGTTTCTTTCTTGTTTTTTAAAACGTTCTCGAAGAAGCACTAAGCTGCTCTTTTAAGCCTGCCTCTGCTGAATCGTTCTTCTCTCAAAACGTTTTTTTTTTTTTTTTAATTCTGTCATGTTCGAAAATACGGCATACGGTTGCCAAGGAGCACGACAAGATGAGCATGCCTTTACATCTCGCCGCTCGCCCCCCATGGCATCCTTTTTTTTTTTTTTTTTTTTTGCTAACGCCGTAATTGCTTCCGTTGTTGTCGTTTTCGTTGTCGTCATTGTTCGTGTGACAGAAGGGAAGAGGTTTTCGACATCTGTCGTAGAAGCGCATTCTATCTACACTCGGGGCGTTGCCGTCGCAGTAGATATACATTATAATGCATGTCCCGGAAACTCCACGACGTGTTTCTGCCCTTTGATTATTGTCTGTCGTGGCTTCCGAAAAACACGCGCAGACGCAGCCACTCTCATATTCCGCGTGGTGCGCTAAACGCCACGCAAATTACTAAGCGCGTAAAATTGCAGGATAGCTCAGCCGTTAGCCCGTATCGTGGGTGACAGCTCCTCACTTCCGCAGGAAGAGATGTTGGATCTCCAGCGGTGGTGGTAGACATAATATTGGGTTTACTTCGCCTATGGTGAGGGTGAAGTCGAGGAGGTGACCTCACCACGAGACGGCTTAACGGAAAGGACGAAAACATAGCACATCCAATTTCGAGCTTTTAAATCATCTCGTCTGGGATTGCCCCGGTCTAGAGCTATGGCTACGCGGACACTCTACCGTGCGAATGGGTCGCCGCATATACGACCTGGAATCCCCCCCCCCCCTCCCCCCTTTATAAGCTGACGCTACCCGGGTCTTGCAGTATGTAGCTACTGATAAGAAGGGGCAATAATTGAAGTTTGAAGTTTATCTAGCACAAGAGAAAACAAGCATACATTTTCAGCAGTACGTTAAGAGGTCCCAAGTAGAATTGTCCGGGGGATCTCCTTTTTCACAATGCATACAAAATAATGATATAACCGGCAACAGGATGCATCCAACAAGCGAATTACACACATCAGAATGTTATATACATACAAAATCACAAGATAAAACAATAAAATACAGAACGGTGCTCATAAAAAAGGTTTTCTTTTTTTCCTTTTATGATAAGCAAAGAGTCGCCTACGCCTTGCTAATTCAGGAACTAAACTTCAGGCATTTCATTCACTAATTATACCATCATTAGAGTACGCGTCCAACATATGGCATCCCCATCAAGTATACCTTATACCTACATGCTGGAATCCATTCAAAGTAAATCCTCTAGATTTATCTCGTCCTCGTATTCAAGTTATCACAGTGTGTCATCCATAAAAAGAACACTTGGCATTTTACCTCTTGTAACACGGAGAAAGTATTCGCGATTACCTTTTTTTTTCATACTATTTATTACAGCGACAGTGCCTTTTCACGCAAATTCATTCATCCAGCAGCCCACATCTCCGCCCGTATTGACCACGCACTCAAGGTCTACCCACCTTTTTCTCGGCCTAAAAAAAAAAAAAAAAAAAAAAAAAAAAAAAAAAAAAAAACATTTACACTCACCTCTAGTTTTATCAATAAATGAGTGGAACGCCCTTCCGCAATCCATTGCCACCATTAAGGAATTATCTTCTTTTCAATCGGCTCTATTAACCTACCTTAATGAGAAGTCCTGGCATACCAGCTGATCCTTTCTAAACAACCATATTATCCTGCTTGCACGCCTTACTACCTTTGAACACTCTCTTAAATTTGTTGTATTATTCTAAAAGTGTTGTAGCTCTATCTTGTATTATTGCATTACATAATAATTACTTCATGCCACTACTAGGTGCACTGTATCTCGTTAATGTTGTGATAATTTGTGTTCTTTATTTGTGTTTTGTTCTTCATGCTTATAAGTTACATAGGGGGGATAACAACACCAAGAAACTTCAAAGCAGGGTTATAAGTTATAACCCTGTTTTGAAGTTTCTTGTTGTTGTTGTTATCCCCTCCCCTATGTAATGCCTGATTCCGGGCCCTTAGGGTAAACAAATGAAATGAAAAATGAAATGTCAAGGTCGTATAACTCATGAATTTATAACAATACAATATAATGATAGCAACATGTTGAACATTTATTAGGTATATGCATGAAACATGTACTGGCGCTTCGGCAAAACTGTGGCTGACCGTCATTCCTTGCCTTCTTATCTTCACCGTATATATGAGGGCCACCACGCGGTTGGTCGTGGCATATCATTACACTCCTCTCGTTTAGGCAAAGTGTTCATGCCTCAGGGGAACGACGCAATACTGCTCGTCGTTCCCTGGTTGACCTCATATGTAACAGTGACTGAGATTGTGAAGTGACCGATGGGCCACGCAGCCGATTCCACCTAGCCACTGGGTTCTGGCGGTGTAGGTTCTGCTCCAACGTCTGGTCTTTGTTCGCTGGAATTCTTTGCTGTCAGTGACATTCATGATCGTTGCACATTCTCCAAATCTTCGCCAGTCTCGTTGATTAGCTCCTGGTTTATCTGCTGCTGGTGCTGGTTTAGTTCTGCTGCTTCTCGTGGCATCATCATCATCATCAGCCTATTTTTATGTCCACTGCAGGACGAAGGCCTCTTCCTACGATCTCCAGTTACCCCTGTCTTGCGCTAGCTGATTGCAATTTCTACCTGCAAATTTCCTAATTTCATCATCCCACCTAGTTTTCTGCCGTCCTCGACTGCGTTTCTCTTCTCTTGGCCGGCAGCCATTCTGTAACTATAATAGTCCATCGGTTATCTACCCTACGCATTACATGGTCTACCCAGCTCCATTTTCTTTCTCTTAATGTCAATTACGGCTATTCCCGTGTGCTATCTGATCCACACCACTCTCTCCAGGTCTCTTAACGTTACGCCTAACATTTTTCGTTCCATTGTTCTTTGTGCTGTCCTTAACTTGCTCTCGAGCTTCTTTGTTAACTTCCAAGTTTCTGTCTCAAGTGGTCATAAACCTCATGGCCTCAAGTGGTCATAAACCGGATCGACTATATATCGACGAAACCAGACTTTATCGGGTTTACAAAGCGCCGATGAAGTCGGGCCGGAATCCGGTCGTCGCGGGATTGGGTAAATGCTAGCGGTTCGTGTCGAACGAGCGTCGAGGCGGGTTCAGTTAACCTAACTGCAAGGGGTCGGGTGACTCGCTCAACCCGCTTGGTACGATGGTAACCGTTTTGGGTCAGCTCGTCTTCTAACTCGACCCGATGGCGTCGAGTTCAGGTCAACGAAGCTGTTGTGGGATTTCGCCCTTGAAGTAGGAATCCCCACAAGGATATAATCTTATTTTTTTCCCTATTCCTCCCTTTCCCCTGATGCATAGGCCAGCGCGCCGTCAACTTGCGTATTAAATTGAGATATATTTAAACAGTGCTAAAAAGGCCGTAAGACAGGAACCAGAAGCACACAAGACAGGTTCGCGTGTTAGGTCGTTTTAGTTCTATATAGTTAAATACTATGTCTCAGTTCTGGAGTACGCAACAGCTATAGCTTAACCTTATTCTCTAATGGTGCAGAATAAAGCTTTTTCCATCGCATTTCAACTGTTGTCGCAGTAAGAGGACAATATTAGAAAAGAAAACAGAGCAATCGCCGAATAACAATTTTACTCGTCATTAAGTATACTGCACAATGCACGCCCATGGCAAAAAAAAAAAAAAAAAGCTAAGAACACAGAATAACAGAATTGATCACCAGCTCATACATCATCAGCGCTTCCTGGCATGCATGTGTCGACATGACACGCTCGAAATAGCGCACAGCGAGAGCTCCATACGTCGAGAGTACGGATGAAAGTGTGCAGGTTGCATATTATTGAGTAAATATTTAACATGAAGTTCAGCGCCTGTACTTTGTTCCCGCTTTGTTGGCGCTTTAATTGTCAGCAATAAATTCTATATAATGGAGTCTGGACGCAAGCTCGCCAGTTCTGAACAGTCCCAATACCAGCGCTCGCCAGGTCCGCTTCGGCGAATGTACATCGTACTTGCTCTGCAGACGTGTCTAAGGAACTCCATCGCCTTCTTTTGATCTGAATGTTTTAGCACGGGATGGTGGTTCGCGTTTGAGCTGAGAAGACCAGACCGAATCCTTCACTTCTGCCGCGTCCACTTTTATACGCACTTGGATTTACGTCGTCTGGATGAATAGAAAAAAAAAAAAAAAAAAAAAGAAACACGCCTCTCGACACTCGTCGAGCTTGTTCTTAAAGAGTGTACATACGTCTCGTCACCTCTGAAGAGCAACGTCGTGTCTGAGCCCTGGGTCGTTTGACGCTTGTCTACACGTATAACACCTGTCTGTGCCTGCTCGTCGCCGCAACTTTCCTTTAATCTGCATTTCTGTTTTTACCGCAAGCGCCGGGCTGCGAGCTTCAGACGCGCTCTTGTATCCTGTCCGCCGGACCGGCAGCGACGATTAGCATTACAAAAAGCGTGAGTAGATGTTTGCTATTCGTCGGTCCTTGGCGATAACAGCTTCGAACGTTGTTCCGGGTTTTCACACATGCACTAGAAGGCGGATGCGTGGAGCATTTGCTGCTTTATATTTGCTTCAGATGCCGTTGTTGCTGCGTAGCTACATCAGAGGCATTGGGTCACTGGGGGAAATGTTATGTCCTAGATGCCTTAGCACGCCAACTGGTTGAGGCTACAGGACTTGCATTGTGACCACAATGACAAATGCAATGGGACCAGTTGACTTGAGATTTAAACTGGGGACACTATGCGCGGCGGGAAAGCGCACATCGGTGACTATATGTCCTGGTCTGGTGAGGAATCGCGTTATCCAGTCATTATTTTCTCTTGGGTGCAGACCACTGTGCAAACGGCGGCGTATTATTAACGGAAAGCGACGTTCAAGAGAGAATCGTGGTGGTGCGCTAGAAAACGCTATAACTCGAGAAATCGCCAGTTACCTTTGTGCGCCAATGCATAAAACATCGTTTTCTTTAAAAAAGTGAGTGGAACAACGGTTCATAGTATTACGATATAATCTAGAGATGCTCAAGAGACGAGCCGCGAGAAAGACAATGAAGTAGGTGTCTGGGCTTTTGGCGCTAGCAAGGTGTCGGCCTGGCGGTTTAGTTTCAGTGTAAATATATTGTAAATAGCCTCTTTCGTGAGTGTCCTTCCACACGTAACATTCTGGTGGAGGTTTGACGGCACATATCGCGAAACCACTGTCTTCCTCAGAATTCGTTCCAAATGGGTGTGCCTGGCAGACTCACTAGCTTCGCAGATATAAATATGTACCATAATGTAAATAATTAAGCAGTTCATTACTGTAGTTATACTAATTATTCAGTTAAGCATTTTGATTTCTCGTAGACGTAATGGGCCGCCTCATCGGGTAAGCTTTGTAAATAGTGAAATGTGCGTGTGACTGTATGTACTGATAAATGTTTATCGCTGTATATATCATAATCAGGCGAATAGCTATAGGCTAACATCTCCAGCATCACATTAAAGCACGTTTCTCTCTTTCTCTCATCGGGTCATAATTACGCTATGTGCCACAGCCAAAAAATAAAATTTAGTGCAGCTAGAAAAAAACAGTACCCTTTATATATAAATTGGCTGAGCGTTTTATAGTACAGCTCACTCTGCCCCTCACCCAAAGGAGGAGTATAATAAGGGGATGAATTACGACTTGTCTTACTCCACGCACTCGTTTGTTCTCCTCCCCCATTATGGGTGGGGGAGAGTGATGCATAGGAAAACAGTTGTTGACCTGAAGAAGGCAAGTCCTCTTGTCGAAACGTTTGCTCCAGAGACATCGACCACTGGCGATATTTACCTATATAAATGCTGGTTACAGGCATGCATGCAGTATGCACTAGTACAACCTCTTTGGCATACATTTGGTGCGGACACCTGCGAAGCTCGGTCGCGGGACGTTGTAAAATGTTTTGAAGCCCATATATATAGCATCGCAGACCCAAGCGCAGCTGAAATTGTATGGGCCGGTCCTTCTGGTGCCAGTAGTGAAGTATCCTTGTTCCAGGCATTCTCGTCGGCCCCTATCACAAATTCGTTGCCAATGCCAGTTCTCACACTACACGGCCTCCAAAGTCTGTCGAAAGACGATCCTTGCGGATCTTTCCTCGAGCATTTAAAACGTGGACACAATCGTGATAGCTGAGACGAGCCTGATGCATTCAGGGCTCAAAGCGGACATTCAGACGAAACCATATATATGTATATATATATATATATATATATATATATATATATATATATATATATATATATATATATATATATATATATACACCCTGATGAAGGCCGGATCCCGGCCGAAACGTAGCAAAAATAAAGTATCGTTTTTTCCGTGCGTGCGTCCTCAACCTACAAGTTCCTGTTAAACTATACTGGATCCGAGCATAACCTCACTTCATATATATACGTATATGTGACATTAGGTTCAGGAGCTGTGGTGTGAGACATATTTCATTGCAGTATTTTTCGCCTCGAACACAAATGCACATCTTCGTCAAACAATTCTTAACCCATACGTGACATTGCTATCCGGAAGATAGGAAAAGCAGCGTTTCTGTCTGCGAATTTGATGCAGCCTTTGCGCAAATTTCCAAGCTCGACATTTCAAAAGACAGCACAGGGTTCGCGAGGATGACTGGAGCCCTTATCTGCACCATTATATACTTGAACAGAATGGGTCTGTATAAAAGTTGACAGCCTTTTGCTTACTCGTATTTCTCCTCCCGCAAAATTTAAAATTTACAGTTGTGTATAAGCTGTAGTATAGCACATGTATACTTGTAAACCTCTCAAAGCTAACGAGGCTTCATATATAACACTTTCACGTAGACGTCCCGTTAATTACGCTCAAATATACAGTGCCCGTGGTTCATGCATACAACTTATCCGTGGAGACTCTTCGCTGCAATATCGAGCATAAGTGAGGACAGAGGCTGCTGTATTCGTACGCGGATAGCCCCTCCGACCCGTATACTGGGGTCAGGGTTCAAACTTATTATCAATGTGTTTCAAGGTCGCAGTCATTTTCTGCGTTCGGACTCGGCTGTTCAAGTACAAACACGATGCTGTAGACTGAATGCTTATTCCTCCGATCACTCCCCGAGTGCTTCTCAATTCAGTCGAAATAGCAGTTCCATCCGAACCTTTGTTTTGCAGCAGCTATATACCAGTAAACGCGACAGACTACAATCAGCACGTTCTTATTCGCTTTATCATGCTATCAACCTAACGATACACCGGTGCTGCCATAGATAGCCGTATTAAAGAATGGTACAAGTTCGAAAACTTGGAACTATATAGTATCAGAGAAGCAGATATTTGCGCGATCGCACGAAGATCTTGTGTGCCCAAATGGTTTTAAGCAAATAGACGAGATCATAAAGGAAACGTAAACGCGATAGCGTCAGTGCGCACCATTCTGTAATATATAGACTCTGTGTATAGTTCGGTCGTATTATATGTCTGCATGAAGCGCTATATATATAGTATAGTACTGCGGCTACACTTTTGAACAGGGAGGAAAAAGCGCATGGGCGGAGAGTAAATAAAGAAACGTTCCACCATATGACTTAAAAGCTGTTATACACTACATTTCTTCGGGGGATTCATGAATGAGCCCTCGGCGCAATGAAATGCGTCCGCGAATTCCTTCGTGTGCCGCAGAGGACCGTTGACCCGGTTCCAGGCAGCGCTGTGCGCGTCGCCTTCTCCCCGCGTCGCTGCCGGGTTGACGTTCTCGCAAAAGCCGAGCCCGTAGTAGATAAAGAACAACTGCTTCTGGTCAAATTGGCGGGCTTTGGCGAAGTAAAAGTTGAGGCCTTCCTTTCGCGTCCACTGTTCGAAGGCCGTGAAGGCCAGCTTGGCCGCCAGAAGGTCCAGCATGTCCGACGCCGACGTCTTCTCGTATTCGACGAATGGAACGGCGCCATAGCCAGCGGCCGACGCCGTCATCTCGGTGTAGCTCTGCTGCAGACAGCTGCGGAGGTTTTCGAACACGGACGCTGGGTCGGACGTGCTGGTGTTGTAGAAGAAACCGTACGCCAGCGAATACACGTAGCCCAAGATGACTCGGTAGATGCGGGCGCCAGCCCTCGCTACGTGAAAAGCGTGCAGCTTCGGGTCGCTCGACATGGCTGGGTCGAAGACCGGCAGTGGTATCTCGAGGTGTCTGAAGGGCGAGCCGAGTGCGGGCCACGTGCGAAGAAAGCCGTGCTCCCAACCGGTCCTGAGGTCCTCGCTGTCGTCTGTCTCGACGGGGCCGCGCCGGCGCTTCACGGCTCGCTGCAGCCAGAAGAGCACGAAAGAAGACAGCGACTTGCTCGAGTTTTCTCTCGTGAATCCGGCGAAGTACTTGTCCCGGAAGGTCTTGTTGAAGAAGCGCAGGGGCATCAACGGCTCCCACTTGACGGCGGCGAGCCGGCGCGCGACGTGATCTGCAAACTCCGGAGAGAACCGCCGGCTGAAGTCCTGACCCAGGAACGTGAACAATGTGGAGTTGAGATGGTCCAGGACGAGAAACTGGAGCACCTTCCAGCTCAGCTTGATCACGGAGCGGTCGTATGCGAGAAGCGTTACGAGCGCCGGCTCGAAGCGGTCCAGGAGCCGCAGGCAGTAGCGAGCCGCTGGCAGGGGTTCCGCGAAGCGAGGGTTGCGACCGTACGCAATGGAGGCCAGATGGTGTCGCACCGCGGCGTTCTCAATGAGCGGCGACAGCGTCATGCAGATGCGGAAGGCCATATAGTTGAGCAGGTCGACCTTCTTCAGCGGCTGGTCCACTTTGTCGCTGAAGCTGACCAGGTACTCAAAGTTGGGCGTCTCGACCAGCTGGTTGAGCGCTACCATCTTTTCGCCGAAGGCTTCTTGGGCGAGCAAAGACCAGTGCAGCACTCTGGATGCGGGCAGGTGGTCTATGTGCGTCGTCATGCACTCACTCAGCGGGTCGGTGCAGTCGGCAGCTCGCTTGGCCGCGGCGCGTCTCGCCAGGTCCATCTCGACAGCGGCCACATTGGTGGTCATGGGCTTATGGAGATGGTCCATCAGTATCCCGTGCGCCTTCGACAGAAAAACGAAATCGGCCAACGGCAGACCACCCTCGGCGCGACCGACAAGTAGCCTGGGCTCGGCGATGGAAATGGTCGGATGCGTCGTCGAGTCGGGCCGCTCGACGACGGCCAGATGGAACAGACTGTCCTCTCCGAGCACCCGGTACAGGCTGCCAACGCTGGTGGAGATGTCGTTCGATAACACGCGGTCCGACGCCGAGTAGGGCCAACGCTGCAGTCCAACCATGTAGAAGAGCATGGTGATGAGCTCTCCGAAGAGACCGACCGGCGGCTCGATGCACGCGTCGAACAATGTCTTGGCAGCCGGCAGTGCACTGTTCTTCCAGCCGAGTACGCTGACAAGAAAGCGCGAGTAGGTGTCCAATATTTCGTAGTCCATGGACGTCCTGTCCCGGTCGCTGCCGGGCTCGTGCTTCCGCATCCAGGTCGAGCAAACGTAGGCGTAAAAGTCGTCGCACGGGCCCACCGAGACGTTAATGGCATCCAAGATGCGTTCGGCTTCGCGGTCACACTGCCGCGATGAACAGAGATCGCGATCTGCCTCTGCCGCGTCGACCACCTCGGGTCCCACCGATGAAGAGGACGGTGCCGACGCGTTCTCGAAATCTTCGTCGGTGAAGTTGACGACGATGTAGACGGGCTTGGGGCGTTTTGGCACGACCAGGTAACTAAGCACGCCCATGGCCACGATGGTGAGCACGATGAGCAGCGTCGAGAAGACGGCGTAGTTGCAGAAGCACAGGTATCGCCGAGGTGTTATCAGTGGTCGCGTATCCAGCATGTCCGCTCGAAATAGGCAGCTCGCGACTGAGGCCGAGAGCCCGTATGCCGCTGTGGCAGTTGATTGGTTGGTTGGTTTGCCTCTACATATGGCTCATACCCACTATGAAAGTAGGCGGCCGCCTCGGCTGCGGGAGGCTGTGGGTTCGATTCTCACCGCCGCCGGGCACCCACTGGTTCAAAAGGGTACAAGCGTACCCCGGCCTGGCGTTCGGCTTCCTTCAGGGGTGATACGCTTGGGAAAGGAGCCTGCGCCCTGAATTCCCGTCGAAACCAACGTGAGCACGGAAATCAAGTGGCGTCTGGGCCGCTCCCATAGCGGTCATTTCCCATGTGGCGCCCCAAGCACCTATTGAGGTGGGGGCACCTTCGGGTTGAGGTCAAACACCCCTTTCCAAGCGTTCAGGTCCCATAATGGCCGAGCACCAGGCCGGGAGCGCGCTTGTACCTATTTTACCGGTAGGTACCCGGCGGCAGCACTTGCCTCCCACAGCCGCGGCGGATGCTCGTCTACAAGGCCGTCTGTGGTTGGACAAGAGGCGCCCAGAGACAACAGCTGAAATCTCTATTTGGCCCTCTTTCGAGATGTGGACCCCCACGAGCCCCACATTGGAAATTACAGTTACATAATCTGACGTCGTAAAGGGGCCCTGAACCACGTACCCCTCGGGCTTGGTAAGCATAGTCCGCAGGTAGCATACGCTGCTGTGAACATCTCAGCCAAGTTTTTCTGTCGTACACGGTGCGTGGAGCTCACAAGCGGAGCGCGAAGTCACCTTTCTCTCAAACGCTCTTTTCTTGACGCTTTATTTCGTAATAAATTGTATTCTCATACGCGGCTGCTACTGATAGCTGCGGTCGGCTACGTAGCATAGATACCGCGGCCACCGGGGTGCCGCCACGAGTCCACTGGCTAAGCGCACTGCGGCTCGCCGAGGAGAACCGCGTTTGGCTTACGTTTGACTTATGTTTAGCGCGTCGTACGTAGGCACCAAAATCGGAAGTAAGAGCGTCTACGTTAACATCCAAAATGACGTTTGAACTGCACGTCACGGTGACATTTAGAAGGCGGGGCGTTGTGGCCACGCACCACTCCACCGTAGTCTTCGCAGTGCAATTGCATTGAAGAAGGAACATGAGCACAGTGGAGGCCGTGTTTGATCGTCAATAATTCCGCTTCTGCTGAACGCATTGAAGTGCGTTTTGCGGCAAAGTATTTCTAAAATATCCTATTTTCACTTCAAGTGCCTTTCTTCATTTAGGTAAAAGGTGGTTCGGGCCCCTTTAAGGAAGATTTAAAGGAATGAAACATAATGTACAATAGAAAGAATCTATCAAGAAAATTCCACATTTTCTTCTTGTTGCCAGTGGCGTCGCCAGGATATTTTTCTTTCCTTTTTTTTTTTTTCGAGCTGACCAACGTGCGCTGACGGAGACGTTCCGGCCAACGCTGCTACGGGAGTCCGAGGGCGCACTTCCAGACCACGTTGAAGCCAGGTGTGACTCGTGCCGACTACGGCGTTCCTCCCTCAACTCGGTTTAGTTTATAGGAGCCACCAACATCGACGTCTGAACTGTTGTATTCGCGTATTGCATCGGGCGTAGTGTCGCTTTGCCTGACAGGGGATATTCAAACTAGGCGGCGCCCATGCCAGAGGGGTGAAAAGCGTCTGTTTCCGTGGCCGACGTACTAGATCTGCTGGTATCAGGCGAAACTTTTTGCCAACCCTCCCGCGGACATTCCTGATCGTGGCTGCTGGTCGCTGCTGCTGTCTAAATCTATAATTACGTGCCCGATGGTGGGATCGAATCTCGGTTCCCTGGCACAGTTTTACGATTCTCTAATTAACCATTAGGCCATAATCGCACGTGTACTTCTAGCGGACAACTTTCCGTGGCTGTGAAGGGAAAGCTACGGAGGCAACGCGCGCACAAGTGAGAGCGCTTCTGAAGAGAGTCCCGCGTTTTAAACTACGTTAGTTGAGGCTGGGGAAGAGAAAACATAATCGCCTTAATAGCAACAGTTAAAGAGACTGCAAGGCTTGCACAAGGCCGCGCAAAGCTCGAGACACAGCGAAGCGCTGGCCGATTGATTGCGTCATAACCTAAGAGATACCTGGGATAACCAAGCTCAACTCAGGCATAGCCAAGGCCTAACCTAGCTGCAACCAAGTTCAACCTCGATATCCAAGTTCAACCTATAGATACTACCAGGAGATGCAATCGATCGGCCAGCTTGGTTGTGACTCGAGCTTTGCGCGGCCAAGTGCAAGCTTTGTCTCCCCATTACGACGACAGAAGAGAAATGAAATTGCACGCTGGAATGATTAGCGGCCACGCAGCCAGCTGTGGAAGAAGACGACGACGAACGCGGGAGCAGTGGCACGAGCGCGTGCCGAGCACGAGTTCGAGCGCCAACCGAGGGGCGCCAACGAGCCAGCTGCGGAAGAAGACGACGCTCGAGCCAATGCTGATGATGATAGTTTCGTGAAACGCGCACTTTTTACCAGTGGCTTAAACAGCTTCGCTGTTAATAAGACAGAACACACTAATGAGTGTAAAAGTTTACTTATTATGCGGCCTTTCCCTTCCGCTTCTGGGCAAACGTGAAACCGTCGCACATGGAAGCTGCGCCGATTCAGCGTCTGTTTCGAGCTTCCAAAAGCACGGTCAAACGCTGCAGGACTACTTGGTGCGGTACGTAACACATGTGCAGCAGCCGCGCCCCCATAGCTTTCCCTGAAAGTTGTCCGCGAGTATAACTAGCAGTTTGAGATTATCGGCGTGTGTGTCACATTGCATGTATAGCACGGGTGCGCGCGAGCAGAAGCGCGCGCGCCAGTTTCCTTTACGCCACGCAAAACTTATAGCAAAAGCTTCGCTTCGCGAATTATATTCAAACATGTTCGTTAATGATCTGGTTTTGTTTACCGCGGAGATGTTAAAGGCTTGCTAGGTTGGTCTTGTTGTCGTGCGCAGCATTGCCGAGCTGGGAGAGAGTGAAGTTTGCGCTCGTGCTCGGCGCGCGCTTGTGCCACTGCTCCCGCGTTCGTCGTCTGCTTCCACAGCTGGCTGCGTTGCCGCTAATCATTCCAGCGTAGAATTTCACTTCTGTCGTCGTAATGGGCAGGCCGCGTTTACGGTACTATGAGCCATTGCTTAAGGGGGTATGAGCCATTCATGAGCAACTGACGAGGTGTTCTAGCGCGTTTCAGCAACGCCGCCGCGAATGTGCTCGGGAAAGGGCTGGTCGTCGACGTGCCGATTCTAGCGGGAGGGCTTCAGGAGCCCGGCAACGGTGGTGCACGCCTCGGTAAGCGCTAGCGCCAACTTACCCGGTGCGACGGCCAGGTTTCAACGCGAGTTTCCCAACCGGAACGTTCATAATAGACAAGTTCGCTTGAGTGATGCCCAACGACGATATGCCCATTCTCATCGTGGGGGGCAATATTCACTACAGTAGACCCACCATAGTGACAGCTTCGCTGGCTCCCTTCCATCTTCACGGGCTCTGAATATTAACAGCGAAGCTGTTTAAGCCAGCCGTAATTTGTGGTTCGTGGTGAGTATCAAGAAATAAAACTTGCCGAGGCGAGATTCGAGCCCGCGTACCCACGGTCTCAAAGCGAGCATCGTAACCAGTAGGCTTGCAGAGCACGCATTTATGCGAGCCATATGATTGCGTTCGAGCTTCGTCGTCTTCGTCCACAGCTGGCACGTTCGTACGCTCGTGCTCTGCGAGGTGAAGAGGTTTTGCGCGCTATGAGAGCGAGAGAGAGAGAAAGACGCATTCACGGAGCGCGGTGTCGGCATTGGAACGCAGTGTCGGTGTTGCAAGCTGCGCTATGCAACCCGCAGTGACGGCCGTAAGTCCGAGACGCGCGAAAAGAAATTATCAGCATCATGGGTAATAAGATGAAAAGGTCGCGCGCACTTCCGGGAAATGCTGGGCTGCGATAGCCCAACTTTGTTGTTTCAAGCGTTGCGCAGCCGAGTGCAAAGTTAAGCGTTTTTTTTTTTTTTTTTTTTTTTTTACAGCGAAGCTGTAAGGGCTCGCTCTTCGATGATCGCATCCGGCAATAGAAAAAAAATTACTCCATCTCCCGCTAAAGGGAACCATGTGTGGATGTGAAGCAGCGGGGAGATGGTTTCGCGGCAGCGGCCCGAGCGCTCATCGCGGCGCTGCACAGGAGAGAGAATGAGGCGAGCGCGCTCCGTCATTTTCATACCGCGGAACTACCATGGCGCCTTCAGCGGATTATGCAGCTGTCGCACCACCTGTCGTGCGCGCCGCTTCGGATTCCTAGAGGCGAGAAAGGGGGAGCGTAGGAGAGGAGAGAGAGCGGGAGAGGACGTGCATGCGCTGTGGGGGTGTGGCACGTGGGCGCCGCTCCGTAGAGGATTCCTAGAGGAGAGAAAGGGGGAGCGTAGGAGAGGAGAGAGAGGGAGAGGGGACGCGCACGCGCTGTGGGGGTGTGGGACGCGGGAGGGACGGACAGAGCCGCCGGCAAGCAATGATTCGCATTTACAAAAAAAAAAAAAAACTCTCATTGGCCGTATGCTGTATGTGCGAGTGAAAGCGTGCGAGGGCGTGGGACACGCGCTTTCACGGAGATCGAACGCACGGCGAAGAGCAAACGCGACTTCCCAGTGGAAGGGGAGCGGTGGGCGAGGAGGGCATCGAGGCACCCTAGACTGTGCGTGTGCGTGTCCGCTCTCCCACTGCAGCGCATGCACGCAGCCTTGCCGGCCTCTGCCGCATGTGCCGCCCACTCTCTCTGGGCTCTCGCCCGCCTCTCCCCTAACAGTGTCGACAACAGCGTTTAACCGTTCCGTCACGTAGCCAGCGTTTTGACAGGGGTTGTGTGCGGTCACACAAACAACGTGCACAACTATTGTCGACGGCGGCGGCGTTTTGCTCGCGTTCGCACCGAGCGTCCGCGGCGTTGGTGACGTGTTTATGAAGAACGTGTCAACCTTTGCGTACACCCTACGGCGGTGTACTGTAGCGACCATAAGGCCATGGTCCTTGTGGTCACTAAATAAATGAAAACCACCGGATCATATATATTTCTCATTCCTTAATAGTTCAAATAACCAATTACACCATCACATCTTAATAGTCATAATTGGAAATACACAATTCCCACCTGGTCTTCCATCTCCGCCGCAGTGGAAGGGCTGAAAGTTTTTTCTTTCCTTTTTTTTAACTAAATCCGAGCTTAGCCCACGCAGTACACTCCCACTTGATGAATACGGCTAAACCGAATTTTTGGATTTGAGGAACAATGTGGGGGAAATTGTTTTTTTTTTTTGTTTTTTTTGTTTTTACGGACGCAATGAAAAAAAAAGTACGCTTAAAATAAATCGCTGATTCGCTTAAGCCTAACTTCAGGAGCCACCACTGTGACCTCCTATTGGCTCAACGAGAGACCTTGACCGAAAGGACTTGGAGGAGGCGACTATGTGCTGGCTATGGGAGTTTCTTTGGACACAGAGAGCTACGCCAGTTTCGATCATGACATGAAAACATATTTGAGGACGTCCTCGAGAAGCATCTGTAGGCTGATATTTATAATGAGGACACTTCCCAGGAACCACAAAAACCAGGCACGTTCACACATGATGCATTTTGTAGTAACCTGAATACCTTGGTGGATTTTTCAACAACATCAAGGCACTGAAGGTTTTTGAGTAAGTTAGGTGAAATGTCAGCATTTTGCGGCGTCAGCAGGTAACAATCACTTCTTAGAGGAGTACTGATATAACATTGCTTACTTTTCTTTTTTTTTCTTGTTTTTTTTATTGACAGTGCACCATAGAAAAAATACTGACAAATCTCAGAGCACCCTAAATAATTTTCTGTAATAGCTTTTTACGAACAAGTATTCTCAACAAAGTTCTTACGCTAGAACTGTTTGTAAGAGGAAATTCTGGCCAATCGTGTTGCTGGACATACATTATTAGCGAATGCGGCCAGTCCATGAAAAAAAAAATGAAAATCACGAACAAAAAGCTTTGTGAATTCGGCCCCAGAATCTGCTTCGTTTCGCAGGAAGAGTATGTATCACGACGTCATGACCCAGAAGGGGGTCACCTTGAAGCAGGACATTGCGGTGTTTTGGCCATCGCTCCGGCGTACGCCAGGGTGGGTGAGAAATTAAGCCTCGCTCTAGCCCCTTCAGACACGGCGTCCTATTTTTTTTTTTGCCATTTCTGTGCAGTGCTAACCTATATTACTTCCATTTTACTCCTGAGAGACATGTATCGTTACAGAGCACAGCTTTAGTGAAGGCACTACCGTGTTTTACGTGACGTTTGACGTGGGGCATGTTCGTAGCAACCCCGAAATATTTTTTTTTCTTTCTTGAAATGCTCGTGGCCAATAAATTACTTGTGCGTGTAATTCGAGTGGGTGATTCAATCCTTTTTTATGAAGAAACGTAGCATGGCTGACCTTACAATGTTGAAATATTTAGTTACTCTGTAATTATGATGACTCATCATAAAATGCACAAGGAGTCATTTGCTTTCAAGGGAGTCTCAAGCACCGTGGCATAAAATTATGTTTGTTTCACGCATGTATCAACAGTCGATCATAATTCGTCTCTGAAGGGGTTAAAATAGAAACGTGAATATCGCTCGTTTGTACCAGTATTTATTATATAGTGAATGAGCCGGGATTGCAATTCGTTATAAAATAAGCCGAGGACAAAATACATGTTGCACAACAGCCGAGCGCGTTGACTGCGTAGAAGTGTGATAAACGATTACTCAATAAATATAATATATTTAGAGATATCAGAATATTCGCAATTTTGAATACAAACCGAATGGTCCTCGCTATTTTATTCGTATTTGATTGCAGAATTCGCTATTAGAAGTTGTCGAATGTTCGCTCCGTCCGAGCACTAATAATGAACAACAGAATTTGTGGGGTTTTACGTGCCAAAACCACGATCTGATTATGAGGCACGCCGTAGTGGGGGACTCCGGAAATTTGGACCACACGGGTGTTTTCGCATTTCGCCCCTATCGAAATGCGGCTTCCGTGGCCGGGATTCGATCCCGCGACCTCGTGCTCAGCAGCCCAACACCATAGCCACTGAGCAACCACGGCGGGTAATAATGAACAACAGTTTTTTTCTGTTTATATTAGGGGCGAGCTCCACCACTGGAAAAGCTGGCGCCACCGTCGGAGTGACGTGGTATGAGGGATCACGTAGACACAGCTGCCGCGTCGTCTGCTTCGGAAGCGCCGAAGCGAGCTGAAAACGAAACTTTAGTCCCACCTCCGCTATACGGTTCTGATTAAGTGGGGATGTTTTCCCGCTTCGGATGTCTGCTTGACAGCACTTGAAAGCAATATATAATACGTAGTGGCAGCCTTTGAAGGTGTCCGACATGGTAGATAGGCTATTGCTCGGTACCGCAGTGCCGGACGCGTACGCAACAGACCCCGGTGTCAGCCTTCACATGTACACGCAGGCCAAGAAGCTGCGTGTAGCTTGGATTGCGAAACTTAGAACAGGCAAGCAGCCATCGGCTACAACTCGGATGTGTGTAGTACGCATTTCCGCGAGGAAGATTACTTCTACGGCGTTGGGGCTGCGATGTTCGGTGAGTATAGCAGAAAGCGCTCACTGAGGAGCTCGCCGGCGCGCGCTGCCCGGTTAATGTCATGAAGATTTGGTCTATGAACTTGTTGATGCGAGATACTGGCAAGTTACTGAAATAGAAAGTGGACGGTAAGAAGCACATTCAAAAAAGGCATGGCATATGTTCATGTTTGTGTTAGAACAAAACAATGAATGTGCTGGATTAACAAAAAGAAGCAGCGGGAAATTCCTCGCTGACAAGGCCGATAAATATACATTGCGACGCAGCTTGAGAAATAACGATATTGAAACGTCCAAGAATTTGGAAGAAAAGAAAGAAAAATGAGTGAATCGTCGCGATGGCACATCACGAGTCGCCGTATAGCCAATCGAAGTATCTAGTTATAACGAAATGAACAGCTCTGATAGCGTCCACGGAACAATGGTTGCTTGTGTACTGTCAAACGTTCATATGCTGCGGCCTAAAGCTCACGGCACGATGCGAAAACGCGCTCGCAGCGAAAGCGAAACATTGTGCGAGGACATGCATGCAGACGCGCAGTCGGTCGCTGCGAACCCGTGCGATCGCTGCATTGAGGCTTCATTATGTTATGCTCCATTTGGTTATACAGACAGCACACCATAAGAACATATTTCACATAGTCATTTCGGAGCGATTGCCGACCTTTCACGCAAGAAGCCGATTCGGGGGACTCCATCGCGTCGACCGCGCGCATTGGGGGTTCACTGTACTTATTCGCTGAATAGATAGCAGCTCTAAACTATTCTGCGCTTTCTGTTTGCCCAAGATTGTTATTTTGACAGTAAGAAACTTCCTTCGTTTGGAGAGTACTTACAGAAATCGCCAGGAGGGCTTCCGCGTGGTGTTTTTATTGAGCGCAGACAGCCAAACCTATGAGGAGCGCGCCGCGTTATCCCTCATACTACGCAAGCGAGGCGCTTCCGACAGATGGCGACTCCGTAAGTCCTCGCCCCCAATATAGAGGGATACAGATTGATGCAAGTGGAGACTCTTCCGAGTAACTCTGTACTGAAGAGCTGCAGCTGATGCGCAGACAAAACAAATGGAAATTATGCGCAGGAAAGGCGCACCTGTCGCGATGTAAGTGGCAAGCGTATATGCTGGGCACGTGTGAAGCAGTCAAGCGACGTGCGCTTGATCTGCACAGCCAGTAGCGTTATCGTGGCAACTTATTGGTTAAGGTCACCTACAATCAAACTTCTCTGCAAAGTGGCCGGGCTGAGATCGTTAATATGCCGACGACGCTTACGATGAGTGCTCGGGCAGGCGACGTCGCAAGCTTGAAACTAGTTTACGCTCAACTTTTTGAACTGTATATCTTGTTACTATTTCCGTATACTTTCAGTTAATCGCGCGGCCTGTATAGTCCGGTTCGACATACGTTTGAATTTGTAACTTTGGACACTTCGAGACAAAAAAAAAAAAAAAAAAAAAAATCGCAACTCGAGTGCTGAGTGCCCGGTTGTCTGTCCGATTGGCAATGTGCGTTAAACGGCAAAAGCCAGGCTTTCTGTGCCGGTGAGAACGTGTAAAATTGGTTTGAATTATCGAAAACCCAATGACAAGTGTTAAAAAAAAGCAAGTCATTTTCGGCAGCCTTGAATACAGTCTAATGAGAATAATGGTCACATATTAAAAGCGGAGTTGAATCCGACGTGTTCGTGTCTACAATTCGTGCGTCTTATAAGTTGAATGCCGTGACGTGACTGCCGCGATGAATTTATGACATTATTATCCTTTTAATATATTCTGCTTATTGACAAAATTATTTTCTAGTTTTTATTTCTTCCAACTGTCGCCCGGTTCGTGTCATATCCCACGTAGTGGTTTGAGCTATACAGTGCATGTTATTTTTTATTTATTTACTCTTTTTTTTCTTTTTGTCTTCGAACATTTTAAAAAAGAGAGTCCACAAATGTTACACGAATCGCCTCACTACAGATTGACTCCAGGGGGACATCATTTGCAAGAAAAACCAAAGCCTCTTTCTACGTAACAATATTAAAGTGCATTAATAAATATTCACAACAGAGGAGCTCATATACAGTATATGCTCTGAACCATATATATGTCACCGTGAATTTTCGAAATATATTAAAGGACAGACGACAACAATTCGCTGTTAGTTTATTGATATGTGAATAGGCAGAATAAAATTAGCATATGGCAGTTTATTTAAACATGACATCACATACATTCCTGTTGCAGGAACCTTGTACCGACGCCCCTATATATAGGAAGAGTAGCACGGGAAGTGTAAAGTCCATCACGAGCTGGCTGGGGAGTTTCCAGAAGACATTTTCATCGAATTGAAAATCTGCGACATCCTAAAAAGAAATGTTCCATGGTTTCAGGTTCATTGCAGAAGTGGCAGTGATGGAAAGGAGCCAAACCTGTGCGAATAAAAGCAAAGCCGAGATATCCACCAACGCAGTCTCGTAAATCTACCCTTAAACTTTCTTCTGCAACACCGTCTTCTACTGCGCCAAAAGGGAAGCGAAAGTGCTGAAAATCAGTGTCGGAGAATACGGAGGATTTGGCATTGTTTTCAAAAAACAGCAAATTTTCTCACTCATGTACCAGTAATTAAGCTGAAGGTCGTGAAACACACAGGACCGGGCCTTTAATCCGCTGATCGACACTCAAGTCGCCCGGTGTGTTCGCGCCCCTGCAGGTACGCCACTGGAGGTATCAGGATCCGGTTGCACCGCGAGGCACGCTTCGCGATTCCGCCTGCGTATTGAGTCAGAGGTGAATAATTTAACAGATAAATTGACAGCGCTTATTTTTGGTCGACATGGCCATTATGAAGTGCGGAAACACGGAACTAGACTATTATGACGATTCCCTTCAACTTTCCAATATAAACATGAGCCGTAAAGTTAGTGAGTTAGTGTACTTTGTTTAATTAGTGAATGAATTGCTTTGGTTTTTCTTGCAAGTGATGTCTACCTTGGCAATTTATCTGTTGGGATGTAATTCGAGTAAGACATTTGCAGGCATTACGAAAAATGTTCCAATTAAAAAAAGGAGAAAACATGCACTGCACATTAGTCGCCGTTTTGTTTGGAAAGACTGCACTTCCTTGCAAAACTCGAGTCATAAAAACGCAATTGGAGTTTTCGTCTTATTTCTTGCCCTGGTTGTGGGTCCTCCACAGGTCAGAGTAAAGTCAGGTCAGAGTAGGTCAGAGTCGTGCGGAGCGCCATGCGGAGCGCACTCTGTTTTCCGTGCACGTTTCTGCGCGCTCTACCATTGGCTCCACTTGGCCCAAGCTTGGCCCTTGTCCGCGTGAAGTGAGGAGGACAGAGTCGTTTAGCGTTCGCTCGCTGCTCGTTCGGCAACGCTGTGTCACTCTTCAGTACGAAAATGGCGGCGAAACTGATATACGGCTCCGCGCTTGTCGTGGTGTTGATCGCCGTCGCCTTCGTGTACTTTGAACCCATTCCCCGAGAAAAATACCCAGGACTCGTACGCAAAGTCCACCACGAGTTGCTCAAGTCGGCGAAGTATGTCGGGAGCTTCTTTTGTCGCTCGAAGGTTACCGCCAAGGGAGTGCTCACTCCCGAGGAACTCGCCCGTTACGACGGCAGCGGCGACTCCCTCGGTCTTTATTTGGCCGTGCTGGGACGCGTTTACGATGTCTCTAAAGGCGCCGAGCACTACAGGCCGGGAGGCGGTTACGCGCAGTTCGCCGGTAAGCTTCTTCCGCGTGCCTTGCGGCGCGGCCCGTTCTATCGAGGCCGGCGCGAGCATTTCCTGGTGCCGAAACCTCCCGCTTACGTTGCATCACTCGTGGTCACTTCCAGGTCGAGATGCGTCCAGGGCATACATCACGGGCGAATTCACCGACGAAGGCCTGACGGACGACCTCAACGGCTTGTCGGATGAAACCCTGCTGTCATTCTCGCAGTGGGTAGACTTCTACGAAAAGGACTACACCTACGTAGGTATGTTGACGGTATTTGTCATGTCATGTAGCTGTCTTCTCCGTGCAATGTGTGGCAGATAAATATGCGCTCAACGTAAACGACGACGTGCTTGCGAGCTGGCTGCGGACAGTTGGGGTGCTTACTCCGATTAAAAAGGGGCGTGACGTTAGTGTCGATGACCTAGCTTTCATATTGGACAGTTTGGCAGTCACCCAGCATAGCACGCTAGTATTTGTCTTTTTTTGGAGAGCATAAACTTGAGCTTAGCCTTTTTTTTTTCTTTTGCAACACTGGAAGCGCGGTATGTTTCATATTTCTATAGTGAGAATTGACAAAACTTTGACACAACAAAACCTTGCATGCGGAGTTCGCAAATGCTCTTCAAAGTGACACGTGGTGTAGCGTCAGTCAACGGACATGTCGCAGTGGTATTCTGCCAATTCTCATAATTTCCTCAATTAAGTGCTTTCTTAGATGTCGAGCTGTGTTTTATGCAAACTACGCGAAATAAACTTGCTAAGCACACAACCCATACATTTGCATGCTGCAAAATCAAAATTGACCATGTAGCCTGCCGCGCTACTGTTGCCTTTGCTTCAAAATCACGGTTACCAGTGTGTGAGCTGATGTGGTAGTGGCCCCACTTAAACATAGCATTGGGTAGCAGAAAGTACTTGCCTGGATTCGGTTGCATTATTTACTGGTACTTGGTCAAATCTTGTAGTACAGCGCTGGAAACATTGTCAATGTTTTTCTTTTTTGCCTCATATGTTTCTTTCTGCACAATCTCTACTGGCACTACTTGGCAGAAAACAGTTGCATCATGTATGAAAGAAACGAGCTGAACTTATCCACAACCATTGCAAGTGACATGGAGCAGGACATAGGTTGCACGCGCACATTCAGCCGTCTCAATGCGCATCTAACATTAAGCTTTATGTCATGGCTTTGAGTCAGTTTAATACCTTTCATGGTTTTGTACACCTTCGAGGCTGGGTGAGCCATTTGCTAAGGGCCGGAGCTTAGCCACTGAGTTAATTGTGCCTTCTGCTGTCTGCAAGCACTGTAGCTGGATGATGGTATCTATATGTGCCAAATATTACTTCATCTGCTCCCTTCCCACTCCAATACACAGCTCAACCTGTTTCATACCTGCTCCAAGAAGCGATTCACATTTTGAAAATAGCTCCAAAGGGCATGCTTTCCAAGTTGTACTGTTCGGCTGCTGCTGCCACTGCATTCTGAAGGCAGTGGAATGTAAAAATGCTAGTGTATTGTGCATTGGGTGCACGTTAAAGAAACCGAGGTGATCAAAACGCTACAGCATGCCCCTTAATCAGATTGTGGTTTCATCATGTAAGTCGCCGGAATTTTTAAAAGTTCCACTCTTGGAAAGAAGCCTTTCGAGCATTGTTTTGCACCATGTTGAATGTCCACATGTCCTTTCTATTTTCCGATTGCAGCACAGGTCTGCGCAGTGCCAGTGGTCGTAAGGCACACTACTATCATCTTGCTGAAAGCATTCAACAGGATAATAGGGGCACTCCGCATTCCAAGAGAAGTGACTATAGAGGACCACAGTGTTTACCAGAAAAACTATGAGGGAAATGTGGCTCTAGTGGTCTACAGAAACTGCAAGCATGATAGTTCAGCCATGCCTTGTTTACTGCAGACTTCACTCAGCATGTGTCATGTCAGGGTTGTGCCCAATCATGCATTTGCAACTGGACACAAAACGGCTGTTCTAGAAACTGCGCTTCACTTTGCTGCCGTTACGGTCACACCAAAATTGCAGCAAGAACAGCACAAATCAAATAGCCGCTCCATGGCTGTGCGCAAAGACGTGGGTAAGCACAAGGCTGCCAGTGTCGTGGTCATCATCTCTATGTGTTGCGAGTGGACTTAACTTTTAATGCAATTAGAATTCTCGGGACACTTAAAACGTTGGAGCACCTTGGGTCACTAATTATGGGCCACTAGGTATGTATCGCTCTTGAAAGACAAAAAAGATCCCTTAACATTTCTCCAGTGGCGGGTGCAATCGAACCCGCGTGATATATACTTAGACAATTTTGCGTGGCTAACATATATTAACACGCGCGCCCCGCGTGGACTTTGTGGTGGTACCGCTGAATGGTGCGGCGTGTCCAGTGGTAAGCGTGAGAGACGAGCCCGGCTGCGTACTTACCTCATGCATGACACATTTAAGCACAGGCATTACGGTCTGTTGCTACATTGCTTCAATGCTAATCACGTTGACATTGACATCTTTATCACGAGACGTGTTCTGCTGGAATTTTATTTGAGTAGTAGTCAGCTTCTCACGTGACACTTGCATAATATTCTTTTTGTAGAAACATTAAGTAATATAGCTTTACGCATAATTAGAGGTGAAATTTTTGTGCATGTACATAAACTGAGGCGCATCTAATGGGCCTCTGGTGGCTACAGTTAAAGATTGAGCAGAAACAATTGGAGGATGACTGTCAAAGTCAAGCGGTAGCTTCTTGGTAGATCTGCTGAGATATGCTGCTGGGACACTTATTGGTTAGCTCTATTGGGTAACGGCTGTGAGGCATGTGGGTGCTGTGTCATGGACATTAACGTTGGAGTGCACACGGCAGGTAGTCTTCAGCCTCATTGTGTGACACGATGTGAGACAAGCTGATGTATTCATTTTCCCTGCACCTGTGGTTATACAGTACTACCAGATATTCTGTGACCAGCATCTCAAGATGCGTATGCAGCGAAATGCTTTTTTTTTTAATTGTGCATTCACGTGCCAGTGCTCCAGTGTAACGCACCACATACGTCAGAAGAACGCTGTGTGTGGTGTTCCTTTTCGCTGGCTGAAGTGGGCTGCAGGTGGCTGGTATGTGTAGCATTGCCACCTTTGATGAGTAAAAAAAATAACCGGCACCAACAGCGAGAGAGGGTGTTATGAAGAAATGTGACAATATGCCGAATAAAAACTTTGCATGATGGAAATTTATTTGAAGGCTTTATATATATATGTCAATAAGCTCGTTGATCACATAGCCTCGGGTAACGTGAGATAAGTGAACAAACAGAAGACTATACGTAATTTTTGCTCACATGAACTATACTGGTCGTGCCAGCTGATGTGATAAGCACATTCAGTGGGTGTTCACTGTGAACATATATCGGGAAGGAGCAGAGGATGTGCTTGGACTTGAAGAAAGTTCAGAAGGAAACGAAAGTGAAGGGATGGACGGTTCAGTTTTGCAAACATAATGGTGAAAGTTTAATGAATCAAGAATGAATGCTCTTGTGATAGTTTGGTTGTCTGGAATGTATTGCATGAAAGAGTTTTTAGGATGTACCTTGCATGCCAATTTAGAAATAACTGGTAGCAAATCACTAGAGACCGGATTTTAGGCAAATGCCTTTTTTGTTCCTTGCGCTCCTATCTCCCCACTTTGATATATGAGCCTGAATTAGAGGTTAAGAATGGCTGTTATAGTGTTTTTATAGTGCCTATAAATGCCTATTTTGGCGTTTGTGCCTAAATGCCTATAAATGCATATAAATGCCTATTTTCAATATTGGCGCCTATATGGACACTATTTAGCCTGAAGTTTCGCTTTCGAGTGCAGTTAGAGACCGTTATTCATGTTCCGGGCAACATTGACTGTTCGGAACTCTATTTGGTTCAACCTAGTCCTTTATTTCTACCAACTCCCAGAAAACAACTGCTAGCAGCATTGAAATGAGACGCGCCGGCCAGCATACGCCAACACGCTGACATTGCGTGCGCGGTTGGCGAATAAGAAACTGCGGAGAGCCGTCACGGGAAAGGAGAGTGAAGAGCAAAATAAGAAAGAAAGATGTGATGTGCACGAGGCTTTTGTTTTGCTTGTAATTTACTTTTTTAAGGTGTTCGTGCACCCCCGTCGGGCGTTCCTTCTCAGCGTACGAGATCATTCTCAGTGACAAGAGGCACAATTTTGAATCCGAAAATCTGGAGATGGTGGTAGTTTGCTATAGTTTCCACAATCTTCACAGTGGTTCTTCGACTACGTTCAGCGTGCTCTCCAAACATATTTCTTCAAACACGTGCACTTCAAGTGGGCGGAAGTGTATTTGGCAGTGTTGGGACGTCTGGCCGCATTTCGATGGGGGCGAAATGCGAAAACACCCGTGTACTTAGATTTAGGTGCACGTTAAAGAACCCCAGGTGGTCTAAATTTCCGGAGTCCCCCACTACGGCGTGCCTCATAATCAGAACTGGTTTTGGCACGTAAAACCCCATAATTTAATTTTTTACGTCTGGCCTGGTACAATTTGGATAATGTTATTCTATATAAAGAAACTGCGAAGAGTTGTACCTAACAGTCCTCATGTAAGAACATGCTAATTTATTAATAAATCATAGTCTCTCTTGCATTTTTTATTTGTCCGTTTTTGTTGTCTTAATTTAATTGCGTCAGGCAGACATAAAGTATCGTTTTTTTTAATCAGTATTCCCAGCTTTCAAGTATTCTTTTTCATGCTTGTTTCACTATATGCGACGCTCGAGTACAGTGGCCATTGGACATGAATATGAGCAGTGTGCTTATTGAATGAAGCCAATTGATCGTCATTAGTCCAGCAGTTTTATGGGACAATTGAACGGCTATGTTCAACTGTTGGCGCCTTTGTGCCATCATAACAATAACATTTCTTGTTTTCCTATTGTAGATACAGGCCGCGCACATCTTCGTTTGAAATTATTTGCATTTATTAAAAAATTTATTGTGCCTATATTTACGACATTGGAGGCCTAAAACGTTGTTTTGCCTGCCTATTTTTGGTGCCTAAAACGTGCTTTTTTAATGCCTAAAGATCCGGCCTCTACAAATCACGTATTAAACCGGCAGCCGGCACCATGAATGAAATAGAAATATGTATGCAGATCCAATGCACATGTTAGTTTATGTGAAGCAAACTTTTAGTGAAGCAGTTAAAGGCTTTACAAATAATGGTAATGCGTACAATTTTGTTTACTTTCATCCTATGCAACGAGTAACCTGATGTTATGTTCATGTTTATCCACCACGAAGGTCACAGCTTCATTGTCATGCAATTTTATATTTGTGAATGCAATGTCACAAGGACAAAGGCTGCCCCAGTGGAACATACTGAGTGGCTAAATCAAGGAAAATAAAGTAAATCCAAGAATCCATTAAATATACTAATTCACCATTCTATTAACAGATTGGCAGGCTTTAGAGATGGCCTGTGAGCCAACATATGTTCAGGTTTTGTGTAGGAAGTTAATATTATAATTAATACAATTATTATCTGCATTCTTGGTCAGCATACAAGGACTGTATAAAGCACCTCGCTGGTAGTTTCATATGACATTCATATATATATATCTGCGGAGGTAACAACTGACCTAGGGGCACACAGCAGCCAGACAGCCACGCCAAATCCCGGTGGAAGTACATAACCCACATAATCATTATCGCAATAAGACTCAGTAGTGGCCATGTCACATCACCACAACTCCTTTTTCGACTCCTGTAGGAAGTCTTGGCTCTCTTTTCTAAAGGGACTTTACTGGTGCCTGTGTAACATGTGACGAATATTACAAAAGCAATAACAAGATCTCTTGGCTGCTGCTTGGGGATGTTGGCCTGACAGTAGGCACTGAGTGGCACAGTTATAGAGGTGAAATTCATAGAGAAAAAGCAAGGCAGGCTAAGTTTAAACTTGAGCTGCTTAAAAATGTGCTGTGAAATTTATTGGTGTTTATTTGTCACTCACTCAGGCTCAAATTTCAGGAACAATGACATATTGTGTAAAGGTGTGGAAATATCAACTTTTTCGGGTATGAATTGAGTACCAATAGCAAGTATTGAATTTAATATTGAATAGTCTAATGCAGATGCATACAGTTACAGCAGTAATATTTATTTCAACATAGTTAGGTACCACGTCTACTGACTAGTGCAAAAAAAGATAGCTAACTATCATTGATAAAGGATCAGTTTTATGCACAAAATAACTAATTGTCATTAAGAAAACTGCACAAATAGCCTCAACATATTTAAAGCCTGGGTGCAAACAAGCCTTCTAAGAATTGATGGCTGCTGTATGGTCCTTTTCTGTATACCATATACCTTTTCAAAAATGTTGAATAAATGGTTGGCAAGAAAGGATGAGATTTTATGGGGGAAAAAAGAGAAGAAAGGCTGCTGAAAGAATTGTGTACTGTAAACACATGCAAATGGGCCTATTGCAGTGAAAACATCAGTGGTTCTAACATAAAAGGGAGACTAGACATTCAAATACACTTAATGACAGGCAAGCAAAAATCACAGTTGTCATGTAGGCTTCTGCTGTGAAGTCGAAAAGAAAGCTTACATTACCCATTTTGTATTGCATTGCCTTCAAAATGTGTTATTTCACTTCTGATAATTTGCAATACATTGCTTAGGAGACGGAGAACAATACTGGGACTTTAACAGTAGGTTGTTGCGAAATATTTGGTGATGTTCTTGTATTTGAAAATACCGAATAGTTCCTTTAGAATATGAATACATAATCTAACATTCAAACTCATTCCATTCCTATGATGGTAATTGTGCTTATTCGGTGTTTGCTGTTTTGTTACTACGAAAATTTATCATGTGCAAGTATTTATGCACTACACGTAGATCATTGCACTTTTTTACAACGTTGTTGGCATTCAAGTGTTTACTCTGTTGCTAATTGGTTATTTGAAAGCTTTTTTTTTTTTGTGCACTACATGTAGAAACTTGTTTTCTTACAACGTTGCAACGCATTTATGCCGATAGGTGAAATACACTGCCACCAGGAGGGCAGGCCTCATCAGGAATTTTGCCTTTATCCTACACCCTGTAGTGCCGACATTACTGTTTACAGTGATGCTTGTAAAGGTAAAATTGAATAAATAAAAAAAAACATCGAAAAGTTACTGTGTAATATTCGATTTGTATTCAAAACTTAAAATATTCACCCACTCCTAATTTATTTATTTGAAAAATACTGTCAGTCTTGCACAGGCCGTTACAAGAAGTGGGACATAAAGTACATGCATAAGTACTTGTGGTACACATATTTGCATCAACAACATGTACAATAAACAAGCCATTACGCCTCGTTAAAAATTGCACACCAAATTGCATGCACTTTTGCTCTAATATTGTGCACTAATATTGTGCCCCTTGTTGGAAATGCCATTGTGTATCCAGACAAATTTAAATAGACTTAATTTTCTCTTTATTGTTGCTTGGAATCAACGTTCTTCCATCTTTTTTTGCTTCTGAACAGGGAAGTTGGCTGGTCGCTACTATACCAATGAAGGCCAACCAACCAGTGAGCTGCGGGCGGTGTGGGCGGCCATAGAGCGAGCAAAGCAGAAGGATTACCTGGCCAAGGAGCAGAGCAAAGTGTTCCCCCCCTGCAATTCTGAGTGGACTCCGGAGAAAGGCAGCAGCGTTTGGTGCAGCAAGAAAAGGTGAGCCGAATTGTAACCTCAGTAACCTGGGAGTCTCGTTAGTTACCGTATTTTCGTTTCTATAAGACGTTTTTTTTTTTTTTTTCATTGGTGCGTCTTTAGGATGACTTATGCACATTTTTTTTCCCCCGGAAAAACTAACGTCAAAATCGGATTCCATGTTATGGCCACGCGAAGCGCGCTGGTTGACTTAACTGCTACGAGTTCTGTGCGCGCTATCGAGGTGCCGGGTTCTTGTGATCGATTTCCCGAGCGTCGTGCGAGAAGGACGGAGCAGCAACGCAAGCGGCGGCAGGCCGACCACAAGTCGACCGACCCCGTAGTCGTCGCATCTGCAGATCGCTGTCAAGATACGGGCGCCACTGCGCAAATTACGCAGTTGCTACCTGAGTACAAGCCACTCCCCCCCCCCTGGTGCATAGCTGTCGAGCTTGAAGAGCACAGGCTACATCGCGATAGTACAAGGCGTGTCTACATGTTGGGTCTACATGTTTTGCATATGTGCAGGGCTTGAAAATTGTTGTTTTGATTATACTGCGGTACCGCTTATAGTGCAGATATTCGTGACTCCGGTGACTTACGTTATAAGCGGTCTACACTGTACGTTTTTTTTTTTCCGGAAAAACTGGCGTTTTAAGGGGGATGCGTCTTATACATAGGTTCGAGTTATAGACCAGAAAATACAGTAATGAATATCAGCAAACACAATAGACTCCCGAATCAGGTTGAACTCGAAGGAACTGGGAAAACCTGCTCGTCTTATAAGAAGTTCATTTTAGCAGAAGCCATCTACAAATTCATAATCTACTGTTTCTGTTGCACACAGATATCTACAGCATGAAATAAATGATGCTAAAGGCAGATGTCAGACACACATTTATTGAACTTACACAGTGCAAAATATTGATGTTTGCACTCTCACTTAACCAATTGAGTTACTTTCAGGTGCTGTGCAAACCTGTGTATTGTCACAAAAGCCAACATTTTGCCTGCCCACCTGCTGTTGAAGGAAAAATTCAGCGTATTCAGGGCATTATCAGCTGCATCACGTGTTAACACCACCGGTTCCCGTGCAGTTGAATCTCATTGCAATCAACTTAGATATATACTAATGAACTATCAAATATAACGAATATCAGCTTTAATGAAAGTATTTTCATGTAGGGTCTGCGTTCTGAAGTTCAACTGCACAGCCACCCAAATCTTTAACTAGCGTGCGTGAGCGGTGACTTTCTGTGCGCCAGCACCTTAAATTAGGAACAAACTTACAAATGACTATGCTATCTTCACGAGCTTTGTGAGCATAGTCAGATAGCATAGTCATTTGTAAGTTTGTTCCTAATTTAAGGTGCTAGCCCACAGAAAGTCTCTGTTCACGCACGCTAGTTAAAGATTTGGGCGGCTGTACCTCCTAGTCAGTCCACACCCTAATTTTTCAGCCTGAGGCACCTTGAGGACGTTCTTGATTATTTTTTCTGTGGTGCGAGCCCTGCAGGTTTGCATGTCATCATTGATGTTGGCATAGCTGCATATGTTCGCAGAAACACCATTTGCATTTCTTGTAACAAGCAGAGCCGCCTCCTCCAAGTCTGCCGATCTGGCTCTTGTTGAGTCAAGTCTCAGTCATCAGTGGTGGCCTTGAAAGTTTAGCTTAACCAAATTAGTGGTTTGGGTAAGCAGATATTTTGTGCATTGGGTCTGGAAAACAAACGAAATGTTCACTTGTCGTTCCTCATATCTGAAAATTGGTCTAAACCGGGTTCGTCTTAAACGCCTACTGCAATTTTGGACCGCATAGGAAGCCTAGCTATGTTCAAAATAAGAGTGGATGCATCAGGAAAAGCTAGCAAAAGTATGCATTTCTGATACTGAACTGTGAACGAAACGCAGCCATTACTACTTGCTGGAAGTGCTTTGTGGCTGAAAACATTTTTCTTGGCATGACATGCGGGATTAGAGGGCGACCGCGGCTGCCTGAGGAGCGCTGCAGTCTTGGAGGTGATGTGCTGGGACTTGTATTATATTCTCTAACCACCAGATGCACACATCGCCCACTTAGGTGCTGCTGAAAGGCTGAATTATACAATTACCAGCTCTGCAGGTTTGCAGAGATTGCTTCAGTCGTATAGACTGCTGACCTACTATAACCAATTTAGCCAAAGGGAAATTTCGTTGCTGTTGGTCTTCAATCCTTTATTTACGAATGTTGCCTACAGGCAACATACCAAAAAACTTTACGTGACTCGCTTTCTTTTGAAAGTACAATCAGAGGATACAGACTGATGCAAAATCTCCGAATGCAGTGGTGTCACACACGAAATATAGCAAATGAAATGTACACTTATGTTTCACATATGACAAGAGCTGTCTACAAATTCCAAAAGAAGCCACAGGTTAATTGGGGTGAAGGCCTACTTCCAGTTTCAGCGTGGTGTTTATCTCCAATTGCTGAAAAATTTTCCACAGTATGTTTTCTTTCTTTTACAGCGGAGCTGTTAAGGGCTCACCTTTCGATCGCCGCGTCCGGCAATAGAAAAAAACTCTCATTGGTCGTATACTGTATGTGTGAGTGAAAGCGCGCGAGGGTGAGGGATGTGCCTTCACGGGGAGCGAACGCACGGCGGAGAGCTAACACGACTTCCCAGTGGAAGGGGAGCGGTGGACGAGGAGGGCATCGAGGCACCCTAGACTGTGTGTATGCGTGCCCGCTCTCCCACTGCGGCGTATGCAAGCAGCCCTGCCGGCCTCTGCCGCCGACTCCCCTAACAGTGTCGACAACGGCGTTTAGCCGTTCGTCACGTAGCCAGCGTTTTGACAGCGGTTGTGTGCGGTCACACAAACAATGGGCACAACTGTTGTCGACGGCTGCGGCGTTTTGACTGCGTTCGCACCGAACGTGCGCGGCGTTGGGGACGTGTTTATGAAAAACGTGCCAACCTTTTCCGTACACCCTATGGCGGTGTACCGTAGCTACCATAAGGCCATGGTCCCTGTGGCCACTAAATAAATGAAAACCACTGGATCATATATATTTCTCATTCTTTAAAAACGCGGAGCACCGCAAATGCGCGCCGCATAAGAGCAAGAACGGCGTAGCGTCCAACCGAAACGAAGCGGCGCAGTCCGCATCGCCGTGGTCCTCAGCGGCAATCGTACACGGCACGTGACTGACAGCAACGCCGAAGCACTTAGTGCCTAATTGTGCCTTTAAAGCCTTTATTCTTGCGTTTATCGCCGCGCGTAACACCGCGTTGGTGGCTAGCCGCGTGCCTCCGCAAGTGCGTAGTCGCTATCTCTGATCGCGTCGATAACCACCGCAGTTTCGTCCACAGCGGTTGCGGCAAATAGTAGTTTTGTTTTCACTTGATGCGCGCGTCGGCTGCGTGCCTTCACAACTGCGTAGTCGCCTCCCATGTCAGCGTCCGCAGTTTCGTCCGCACTTCTTGCAGCGAAAGGTAGTTTCGTTTTCACTCGATGCGTCTGTCAGCCGCCTGCCTTCTGAACCGTGAAGTGGCCGTCCATGATCGCGTCGATAGCGGCCGCGGTTTCGTCCACACTTCTTACAGCGAACGGTAGTTTCGTTTTGACTTGGTGCGTGCGTCAGCCGCCTGCCTTCTGAACTGCAAGGTCGCCGTCCATGATCGTGTCGATATATAGCGGCCGCGGTTTCATTGACAGCGGTTGCGGCAAGCAGTAGTTTCGCTTTTACTCAGTGCAAAGCTGTCGAAGATAAAAAGCACCGGCTACATCGCGATCGACGGACAATTTGTTGGCGAGCAGCTGAGTGGCGAAAAAATAATCGGGATGTGCGCCCGTTGGTGCAAAGCGCGTCTCAGATGAAAACGCGCCCCGCGAAGGATGTCGCGAGGCCTTCGCCGCTGCTAGCGCTAATCAGTCATGAGATCATGAGATGAAGAGAATTTCAGCTTCCGCACTGGTCTTGTGCTAAATAGAAACAAGATTTGACGATTCATTGAGTAAATAAAAGCGTGTTGACGTAGTGCAGCATTTGTTTGTTGTCTTGATACCCTCGATAATTCGGTGTTTGTTGTCTTGATACCCTCTTAATAGTTCAAATAACCAGTTACACCATCACATCTTAATAGTCATAATTGGAAATACATAATTCTCACCTTAGCACAGCCTCGCTGGTCTTCCATTTCCACCCCAGTGGAAGGCTGACAGATTTTTTTCTTTGAATATGCTTATTCTCGATGTGTCTTGAACATTTAGATAGAAAATAAGCACTTTTGGGGGGTATTTATATGTGCCATATTAAACGGGTTAACAGAAATCTACCATAGTTCATTTTGCATTCAAGGAACATTTAGAATGGATGAATTGTTTTGGTTCCTCACCTAAAGCACTGACAAAATAGCAAAGCCACTAGAAAGCGACATTCATAAGGACACTGATAAATTGGTGTACACTTCAGGCTATATAGTGATAAATAATTATAGTCTTTTCTAATTGTGTTCATTATGTGGCATATTAATATGAAATCAGCCCATATAGCACTGGGATGGGGGGTGCCAATGGTACTATGCCTCGGCACTCTGCGCACTGTGGTTGGTGCACGCCTCCTCGCCAACCATGATTTGGTTCAAGCTCAAGGAAAGAATGCACGACGACCACATGCACACTCGGAAAGCATTTATTATATATGGAACTAATGTTTTGAAAAAGCATTTATAATGTATGCAACTGATATTTCGAACAAGCCAGCTAACCATAGTGAACATAATATCGAGGAAATGCAGTAGAACCCTGTTGGTAAATTCCTCGCTTTTGTATTTTCGTGGTCCTGACCTAAACCCCAAATCTCACTGACTATAGTACTATGTATTATGTTCCAATATTAGATGTCGCCATTCTGTAATATCCCTGAAATTTACGTTGTTTGAACACGGCAATCCTATAAATTTAGCGCTGCAGAGGCAACTTCGCTCTCGCGTGTTGTTACGAAGAGAATGAAACCTGTCTAGCCCGGCCCCAATATGCCAGAAGTATGCGATCGTCAATCCTGATGAGCATGTCTCGATGCGATTGTGGTTCTTGTGGGTTCCTAAAGTCAGCTTCGCTGCAATACAGCCATGTTATGTGGTCAAGCAAATTAAGGGTCTAAAAGAGCTACTGTTGCGGAATATAGTACGTGCCCCTTAATTATACACGTGGACATGCAATGTCTTTGATCACAGTACGAGCACTGAGACGTCTAATAACTGTACTGGCAGCCATTTAGAGCAGTTTCTGACATTGCTGTGGGGATTTGGGGCATTCCTCACTGTTACATTTTCCTGGCTGTCATGTTTTTTCCCCGCGGTTCCTTGAAAAACGTATCAGCAGGGTTCTATTGTACTTGGAAAAGTACACACTAGGCAAAAAGGTGTGTCCAGCTTACTGACTGGGGTACAGGTGGCCACAACATTGCCTGGTACATGGAGAGCAGAAACAAAACAGAGAGGCCCTGACGTCACGTTGTTGCAGCCGGAAGTGCAGCCGTGTTGGTGTGCCATCTCTCTTTGCGCCTACAATCAGGGGTTCTGCAGCTCGCCGGAACAGATGGGCGCGAACTTTGAACTTGCATTGTTACGAGCCGCCGAAAGTGTGTGCTGCCGCTGCACGTCAAAACAAAGCCTACGAAACTTCCGTAGCAGTATTAGCGAAGCAGACGCGCTCCTGTGTTTTTCCGCGCCATGTTAAAGATGACGACGAAGACCCGCGCCGTGATTGCTTGAGTGTGTATGTTGTTGGCTAACACTCACACTCACAGACCCAAAACACAACTTTCAAGCTCACACATCACGCTCCAAAGTCAGCTTTTCTCGAGAACAAAATGTGCTGCGAGAAAGACACCTGCACAGTGCTCCCACTCCTGCGCCAAATGCGCCAGATTGCGCCATACAAGATTTCCTGCGCCATCCTGATAAAAACACACGATTTTTCACCAAAGTGCGCCAAAATTAGCGCCTGCACATTACGTGTGTGGCTGCAGTGGCCCGCAGACGTGCGTCGCGCGCATGACTAAAGTGGCTTCATAAATCGAACGGCGACCGATAATTCGAGCTCGATGAGGACCGCCTAAAAGTACAAATAATTGGGAGCCGGAAATATCCAAATTCGCAAGAAAATAACTGAATTTATTCCTCCAGTGGCTAAAAAAAGACTTTATTCTCGATTGACCACTTTCGGGGATACGTTCACTTTTGCGGGATTTCGCGTCACTAGCGTCAGCGCCGGCATACTTGGTAGTGTGCCAGGAACGCTATCATCCGTCGATGTGTCCAGTGCTAGTCGCGCGAAATGTCGCGAAAGTGAAAGTATCTCCCGGGAAGGGGATCGTCCAAAACTAAAGCCGAAGTTTGTCAACGCGGTCCTGCGTGCAGGTACGCTTTCCTACAATCTGGTCAGTCCGTATCTCTGCCATTGTTATGCTGTCGCCACAAATAGACGAAAGTACAATTAATGCATGCGCCGAATCTTCAACCTTCAGCAACAGGACCGCGATTTTGTAGCGATGCCTTTTCCGCTGCCGCTCCTTGGCGCTTCCTCAGTGGTATAAGAGCGGTGCTCCGCCTGCGTTATATGGTATCAGCCGGCAGAGAACGGTGGATGATACGGGCGGCAGATAGAATCGAGTGGAATGCATGGCTACAAAATCGCCGCGCAGGAGTCGACCGCGCTATCATAGCCGAATGAAGGCGTTTATTATTATTATTATTTTTTTTGAAACAGGCACTTTCCTCGTCGGCAGAGACATTGAGGGTGTAGTCGGCACCACTAAAACAACATAAGTCGCCGCGACCGTGTCGCTAGCTAACACGTCAATGAATAAACGCTGGAGGCGTGGAGCCAACCCGAATGCCCTCCTGAATGGCTTGCCGGAGTTCACTTGCCCGATGGTTTGGGCGCGGTCGGTGCTGGATTAACTAGGCTTCGCTAGTTTCGGTTTCCAGCAGGTGTCGGCAACATCGCCGACCACCATGCTGCAGCGATGTATCAACGCCAAAATATTGCTATTTCCGCTCAACTCGGAGGTCAAATTAGCACGCAGTCGTGCAGGCAGAGCCCGAAATATATAGAATGGCGTATTAAGGTGTCCAAAATTTCGGTCGTACTAATACTTAAGTTTGTGGCCAGTGATGGTGCCTCAAAGTAGTCTGAATAATCGAGCTTGTTTGAATTGCTGGTGTTGAAATAATCGGTCGACGCCAGTTGTGAATCGGCCAGTTGCCGAACAGAGGCTTTGAGGCTTTTCCGAACCAAGAGGCGGAACAGAGCTTTACGAGGAAAAACAGACTGCTGAAAAGCAGCTGCTGTCGTTTGAAGCAATGACTGAGCGTTACGAGGGGTTCATCAAGGCTGGCCCGGCTCAGAAAAGCATTGATGACATTTCTGACTGTTGCTAGAGCCTTGCTCAAAACATAACAAAGTGTCAGCTGTAATTAAAAAATCATACGATGTAAAAGGCAACATCTGAGCAGCTTCACTAAACTTGAAATAAACTAATTACAGCACACTGTGTGAACAGGTTTGTTGTCTTCATTTAAATTAAAGGAAAACTCGTGTATTTAGAGGCAGAGCAACATTGTTTTACAGCAAGCAAATACTTTCTGGAATAACGCTTGTCAATTTTAAGTGTTTGAAATAGCTTAGGACGTGTCCAGCATCTGGCATTTATTAGCTCCAAAGTGTTCCGAAATCTGTATCTGGATGCTTCAAATTGCTCCAAAAATTGCTCCAAATCTCAGTTAGTCAGTGGCAGCACTGACCTGCAGAAAAGTCTTATCTTACTTTTCAGAGCCCGAGAGCAGCAGCGAAAGCTTCAGGAGCGCGGTTGCTATGGCAACATTGACATTTGGGGTACCCGTCCCAGTGCTCCTTTGCGAAAAATAGCACTTGACTACCGCCACACTTTCTCCAATACGTCCGTGTTGGTCGGGGCCTCTCCTGGGTTTTCTTCCTCCATGCCGTGGTAGAACCATGGCTGATTAAGCACGCCTGCGAAATCGGGAATAGCAGCAAAGGCTCCCATGCTCATTGCTATTTTTGTTATAAGCAAAAAGTTTAGAAGGCAAAGTTACAGGTTGAAAAAAAAAGCATCTTTGCCAGCTTTTCATATGTGCAGTGCCATTCTTCTGTCCAGCTGAATGGCAAATTTCTTTTAGTCAGCCTTGTTAACCCTTTAAACCCCAAAGCAGACCTGCACTCTTCAGTGGACGATGTACCAATATCGCCAGCGACGAGTCGCAGTCCTTCAGACTAGTGTTGTGTTGCTCGCAGCACCAAAGTCGAGTTACGGTCGGTAATTGGCTTCGGTTTCAATTTTTTACACCAGAGCGCGGTAAAAAATCGGGAAAAATGGAGCTGTACAAAAACAAAGTCCCAATAATGGTTCAGAAAGTTTGATGCAGGGAGTTTGTAGGGAAATGCAGGGAAATGACACAGTGACGGTAATAATTAAACCAAACACACTAAAAAAAAAAACTATAATCGATCAGAAGATGCGTGCACAATTTATGTTAGCACTTGTGGAGTTTCATTTCATAGCACCAGAAAATTTCATGAGCCTGTGCCTGTAGACCCAAGATGGGACAGCTAAAGATGAGTTTCTTATGGGTTCTTATAATTGCGTACACCTTTTAATTTTTATTGAATCAAAATTAAATGAATAGGTCACCTAAAGAGAAAGTTCAAAGGGTATGACAATCAAATGCACAAAGCGCCCGATTTGAATGTCGTGTGAAGATCGAACCTGGCAAAAGGGCGTGCACGTGCTTGGACGGGTGTGGCATCACCAATGGGTGCACTGTCACGCTGTCATCGCAAACGCAAAACTCTCTTTGCGTCTCGCGCATGCGCAGTGGCGCTGACGCTATTTGTTTGCGGCCCTATTTGAAAACTCTTAATGTGCATGGCATGTTATGAGTGTTTTGCATGATATCATGTTCAGTGCAGGCACGCATACTCAATCGATCTTTGCCCACAAACCATGAATGTCACACTGTGTTGCATCCTGGGTTAATAAACGCGCGTTTGTTGACGATCTGTCCGTGGTGCCTTCTCTGCACCGTATCGTTGAGTCGACGAACCTGGCTGGTAGCGCCCTTTGTGCGTCGCAGTGTGAAAAAAGCCTCGTGTCCTTTCCTGACCGCGCTCACAGGGTAAGCCTCACGCAAACCCTTCTCCACAGCATATCGGCTATATCAGTTGAAATTTGCATGGTATATGGTAAGCGTACGTGCATTGGACCCTGAGCCAAAAGTGCTTGCTCCTGCGCCAAATCGACTTTTTGCCTGCGCCAGGACATGTGCCAAAAGGTGAAGTGGCTGTTCCACCACTGTGTTAACTTATGAAATACTCTACTGCTTCAATTACAAATGGACATTAGCATTTTTTTAGCCTTGTCTGTAGCCTAGAATAATCTATCAACAGTATGTACTTACATATTCACTGTTTTTTGCACTGGTTATATGAGCGTTGTGTGGCCACTGGTGGATATAGTGTTGCAGAACCTGCAGCATTTCCCCCACATGAGCGCTGCATATATGCTTCGGCTGTATTGCTCCCCTCAACCAATGATCTTAAAATGAAGGGGAGACGTAGTCATGAGACTTCCCGTCAGAGAAGCTTGATTTTCTCTGGGTAGCTGAGCCTGGACAGATGCACACAGTATTCTACAGTAGACACAGTGCACATCACAGTTGTCAACAAGAGTATAAGCATGGGCTAGCTGGTATATGCCAGAGTTAAAGCAGCATGAAAAAAAAAATACGGGATGAGGTAAGAAAGCAGATGGTGCAGTGCTGACCTGCTACAGATATCTTACGCATATGCTAAGCATGCAGTATAAATGCAATAGAAAGGGAAGGGCACAAAATGGAAAGGGAATCTGGCCAAGGTGATTACATATGAGCTTGCATATCACGTGCACCATCTGTTATGTGTCCCGAAATCAATATAAGAGCACATCACCTCAACTGCAACACTGCAGTTAGGGCTGCCATGTAAGCAGACACTTTCCACAGCTAGAGGGAGATCTTGGTGCCGAAAAGTCTTGCTTGCACAGGGTTGTTACCAAAGCGAACACATCACTGAGAAATGTCTCTGGAGGAGGACCAACCCTCATGGTGCTTCATTTGTACTATAGTCCAATACAAGTCAAGAGAAATGCGGCTTTTCCCCATTAAAGGACACCCTTCCAGCCAGTGGTGTTGCTGTGCAAATGTAACTTCGTGGCCGACTGCCTTACACCTACGAGTAGCGCTGTTGGAGCCAGGTCTCTCCGAGGGCATCCGCACGCATAAGTAGTTCCAAAGGACGCCTTTATTTTGAGCGAAAATGAAATCTCAGCTCAAATTCTTTATCTGCCTGTTACAATACAAGGTCTTATTTGTCAGTTGGAGTAGCGAGTTGAATTCCAGTAAACTGTGGCGGTGGCTGTTTCCCGACGGCGCTTAGCGGTGACACAGAAAATGAAACACGAGAGCGATCATCGTTACGGAGTGTTTTAAAAGTACTGCACGCAACACAGAAGCAAGGTTTTCATGGAATTCACCTTGGCATATGACTGAACGGCACTAAAGTCAGCTTGAGAGAGCATAATCTCACTGACGATGCTGATGGGTAGACGTGAACAGCAGAGGTGGTTATTTTCATAAATCCCTAAGCGCGGAACAACACGCTTTTTTTTTTTTATACCGTGGCACAAAAGAAACGTGACGTCGGCCGCGATGTCATGTTGACACCGCGACACCTTCGGCTGGAAGGGGGATCCTTTGACAGGAAATAGCCGCATTTCTCACGACTTGTATCGGACTATAGTGTGCTGCATCCGCACAGCCTGTGCCAAGTGGTTATAAGGACACTAATTAAAAACCCAAGATCAGTTTAGACTGGTCAGGGTTCCTTAAGAACTCAAATTTCATTAATTTCATGTTAACCCTTTTATTGACGAATGTTGCCTGTCCCCCAAAACTTTTTTCTTGCTCAGTTTTCTTAATTGAGTACTATGTTTATGGATAAATGTCTGTGGCCAACACTGAATTACAAGCAGCAAGCTTCATTTGTTAGTTTAGAGTAGGAACACGGGATGAGGTAGAAGTTAGGCATGCAATTCTCTTTCTTTGAAAGCATGATCAGAGGAAACAGACTCATGCGAGATCTCCGGCTGCAGTGATGTCACATGTGATGTAAAACAAGTGAAATGTATACCTCTGTTTAATATATGATGACAGCTGTCTGTAAAAATTCGAAACAAAGCCATAGGTGGGGCTTGGGGTAAAACCCACTTCCAGTTTCTTGCCTGGGGTTTCCCCCCTATTGCTGAAGAAGTTTGTGCAAAATATGTTTTCTTTTTGTTGCTTTTGCTTATTCTCAAAGTGTTTTGCACAAATCATATACGTAGAAAATAATTCCTTTCCCTTGTATTTACATGTGCCATGATTATATCTTTATAGCTTTAGTATTAAAAGATAAAGTAAAGGTCAAGCTTCCATTTTTTAAAATTGCGCCAGTATGTCATTGTGAAGTTAACAATTCCAAAGCTTTCTTTTTGTTTTCGAATTTGGGCTGTTGTGGCTGAGTAAAATTTATTGCGCCTTGCTAAGTTCAAGCTATGGCTCTTTTAGGACACATTGTAGCCCATCTTTACTGATAAAGACTTAAATAGGCTCGTGGAGACAGCGTCAGTATCCATGGTGTCATAGTGGGTAGTAGTAGTATAAACTTTGTTTCTCTTAGAGGTTTTGGGTGGTGGGTGGGTCCCTCAGCGGGCTAGCACAGGAACTTCAAGGCGGCGGCGCCACCTGTCTTTTATTATTGCTTCTTTTCTGGCTTACTAAGCTTCTTCTTACAGCAAGAGTGGTGTTTTTGGTATAGTGGCAGGCTACTGTACTAATCCAGCTCAACCTATTTTTTTTCCTCTTTAGTGTTCCTTTAGCGGCTGTCACTGAGGAATCTACGTTGACATGAATCTGCTGAAATTTCACTTTGAATCCTCGTTCCTGCTTATGCAGAATTTCAGATGTTGTTTTGTTACAGACGTTGCAAATTTTCTTTTGAAACTTGACTGGTTCTGGATTCTTCATCCCCGCTGTGGTAGCTCAGTGGCTATGGCACTGTGCTGCCTAGCCCGAGGTTGTGCGTTTGATCCCAGCCGTGGCAGCGATGTTTCTATTGGGGTGAAATGCAAGAAGACTCATTATGCACTGGGTGCATGTTAAAGAATCCCAAGTGGTGCGAAGTCACATCCCCCACTAGTCGTAATCGAATCATTGTTTTGACATGTGAAACCCCACAATTGAATAAAATTTGATTATTATTCTTGTTATAGTGGCGGAGTTGAACGGGACTGGGCCGGAGTTCCACGGCAGTACTATGAACGTGACTCTGGCGCTGTTCGGTGTGTCTGTGTCCGCACCACGGGACCCCCTACCAACCACCCTCAAGGCACTTCCCACAAGAACCGCGGCGACTTGGATGACCCTCACCTTAAGGAGTACCCCGGATGCCCTCCCACATCTGACACCTGCAAGGTGCCCGACTCGCAGTGAAACAGATTGAACAAAGCCTAACAAACAAGCTGTGGGACTTTCTTTCATGACTTTCTGCTTTGAACTGTAAGAAGATGTTTCGTTTCATTTCTTTTTCTTGTTTTTTTATGTGCTCAGCCCATGAAGACTGTGTGGCAATAGTAAGGATGTAATCGGTTTGCAGCTGAAAGTGCCGCAAAGGTGGCAATAGGACATATTATATCCCATATTGCCTCTACAGAGTGTACTGTGGAAGGCATAACAATGCCTTGCCTTGTGGAGAATTCTTCTAGCAAAATATTTTTGTAGCATTGCACTGTTGCATGTGAAATAAAATAATCGCACTCTTGCAGCGTGCAGTGCGCTTTAATAATTCTTGTGTGTGAAATGTGGCGCACTATCAGCAAATACATGAGCCTATAATATTTGGCAAATGGCCTGCAAGGGATGGTGTCGGTATGCTTCTTATGCATAATTTGGACTGTATACTGTTTTTGCATTATGTAAAAGAGTCTTAATTGGCCTCGGCTAGTCACGCCTTAAGTTGAGGACGCAAGGCAGAATGGTGTGTGAATGCAGCCTAAGGTAGCTTTCTTTGCCAGTGTAAGTGCTGGTGTGCTTGACTTCACTGTGCAGTGACTAGTGATGCATTGATGTTTCAACAGTCCCTAGAAACACAGTGCGCTTGGCTGCAAAAATGACGACGCCAATTGTACGCACCACCACGGTCTGCTCAGTCAGCTGTCGCGGAGCTAGAGCGGTGGTCTGCCTTCCACTGCTCACATGAGCATTGCGTGCATACACACTGGCATTCCTGCTGAGCAGCTGAGTGCATACCATACCGGGGTGCGTACACTGGTCTGAGCGGAACAGACAGCAAACGTCAAGCTGAAACTGTATAATCGTTTTATAGGGCGCTCGTAAATGCCGACAATTTTCGGTCGATCTTGTCGTGGGCACCATCGAGATGCGACATCTGCGACTGGCTGGTATATACCACAGCACTGTTTTTGCTACGCAGCAGCAGCTGTCTCGCGTGCTGCATCGTGGCAACATGTTGCCTCCTCGCAGAGGGGACACCGTCCGAGGAACTCAAGTGCAAGGCTGAAATTTCAGTGCTTTGCTCTTCAAGCGAAATTGCCCAATTTCTTCATTCAGTGTGAGTGCCTGTGGATGCAGACTGATACGATTGCTTAGAGCATCAAGTTTGGTTTAGTAAGCGCCACTTGATTTGAGTGCAGCATGGTGGGCGACAGCAGTGTAGGATGATAAAGCAATTAGCGAAACACACAATGGTTGAAATTTTGTATCTACATTATGCTTGTTGTGTTTCCATCTTGTGTTTGCCTTTCTCGTGGCATTGTCAAGAATGGGTGTTCGGAATTTTGAAGATCTAGCGTGAGTGTTTCATGTTGAAGGAAAGAGCAAAGGATAAATGTGTAGGGAAAGAAGTGCTCAGTTAAAGAATGACTCCATGGCTATTAAGCCTAACGTGCCTCATCTCACTTTAAGAAGGTTGTTTGTTGAAAATGTTTAATTTATAATAAACTGTTCGAATGATGCCGTTCGAATTTATTCACTGTATGCTTGTGGAACTGAGGTGTGTTGGGAATGCAAGGAATGGTATGTGAAGATGTAAGGCCTGGTCTTGTGAGAGCTAGTTAAAATAATAAATTGTATCTCATCCTTAAGAATTGAGGAGTAACTAGGGGCTTCAAAACTAAATGAAGAACGACTGTCTAACTTTCATGCCTTCTCTTGTGGTGATGGCATAATGTACTTAAGAGAGAAATTTGTCTAAATTTCTGTTCCCTGCATTGTTTTTTACTTCAATTTGTCATTGGCCTACTGTGAACTACTATGAAATGATGAGAGCATAAGCTGATGTACGAGAGGATGTTCAGAGTAAAATATAATTAGTATGGAACCTTAGAGAATTTTAAGGGCTTGCGATGAATGTCTTGCAATGCCCGATTTGATGTCTAATTGTATTTGTTACATGTAGTAATGACTTATTGTTACCGATCCCAGTGCATGTGACTACAGTCATCATTAAGGAAACTGCAACATCATATTCATGTGATTTCTATGTCCTTGGCACGGTTGCTGTATGTGTTGCTGCTGTGGTCATAAAACTTTTGGAAGCTTTGTCTCTGTACATTGGTGGATGACACTATCTGCAAAATGCTAACATTTTCACACTGTGTGGATATGCTTTTCGGTTCTTTTATTCAAAGTTTCATTTTTCTGATGTGTGTGATTTTAACAATAAACTGTCCTGGTTTTATTTCTAATTTATTAACTTTCTTATTTATGCTATCCTGTGTTGTCAAATGATTTTTGTGGTGCTGACCTTAAAGCCATGCTGCTCTAGTATTACTTTAAGTTTTTACTTGGCCACAGAACAGTTCCCTGTGGTAGCTCGCTCTTCAATATGAACATGCAGTAATGTACAGGTTGGTCATAATGAAACATATATTACGAATTGCATCAGAACACCTTTCAAGCATAGTCACTCATACTTTTGCCATGTGGCGCCTTGGCTCAAGGGACCACTCGACATGCCTAAGGCTTAACAGCTTGGCATTTGGGAATTAATCATGTCAACGTCGTAAATGTGAGTGAATGTGGAAATGGGAAATGCATGTCATTTGCATTTCCAGCTTTTTACCTGCGTCCTTCTGACCTGCCTGCATGTGTGTCCATTTCTGTGGCATCCACACCAGCGAGCTTTTAAGTGGCACAGGATCGACAAATAGTACCTTCTATACCGGTGTAGTATATTGATTGGACAATTGGAAATGTTTACGAAGGCATTGCTCTTGTTACAAACGAAAGCTTTAATGTGGTAGCATTTGCATGAAAGTGTAGTGAGAGAAAAAGTACAGCTAAACGTTGAATTGACGCTTGCTTGCAGAAGGCACGACAAAAACAGCAGTAAATATTCAGATTGTGATTCCTTGTGTCATGAATTGAAGGTGGCATGTTTATAGAACGCCTAGCTGTGCTCCAACAAGGTCGAGCACATGTGTGGGCTTTGTTAGTTTCATGTATCACCATCGTGATGCACCATTGAGTGTTGTGGCTTAGCTGCACTATATTTTGCAATGCACTACATTTTGCTGAATTTGTAACTTCTCATTCTTTGAGGATGTTCGGTGCTTGTCCAGACATGAGTGTCACGTGACTCCTAGTTCTTGTGCTAAAACATTTTATCATTGCATCATTTTTTTTTGTACCCCACATTTATATCAGCCTATTTTTGATTGGGTCTTTTTTTGGTGCACTGTCATTTAGCCTCTTGCTTTCTGATGATGCAAAAATTGAATAACAATGCAGTGTAGCAGCTTTATTTTGAGTTAAAACGTTGCCCAAGAGCTGCTATGTCGTTGCATGATATTTTCTCATTTCATGGTCTCATCATTTTCATATTAAGATGATCTTTCTAAGCTATGTGCTACTTGAAATAATGCACAAATGCTGCTGCTTCTGTTTTGAGATATTCCTGCACTTAACAAATTTTAAGCAAGACATGATTTGGAAAGTACATAGTGGAACATACATTTTTCTGCACATTTTGTGAGGCAGCAATTTTTGAGAATTTGTGTTGGTGTTGTGCAAAGGATTGAAGGTGCTGCTGTAAAGTAAAAAGAACAGGATAAGCAAAAGGAGGCTGAAATATTCTTTCAGACTAGAAGAAATAAAATAAAGTACTTAGCTAGGAAGGGCACAGAGGTATCCTTACTTTTTCTGGATAGTGTGCATGCTCACAACATTGTCACATTTCTCCTGAAATACTGTACGTGCCTAATAAAATATTTTGTGCCTTCTACTACACACTGCCGACATACTATGTGTGTTGACATCAGTGTTTATGTAGTTGTGAAGGGTTCTTCTGGAATGAGCAAGAAGCTCGAGGTTGTTCAAGGAAATTCCAACAAGCCACATCGTTTTGATGCCTTTTTTTTTTGAGGATCATGCATTACCATCACAGAGAATTGTTAGGCAACAGGCTTCATATTGCATGGACTCACCATGATGAAAACTTTGAGACACTTTTTTCCTTTCTTGTAGCTATACCTTTAACTCAAAAATTGGTTAAAAAAATTCCAGGAAGTTCGGCAATCAGTATCTCTGGCTCTGAACTCATTTACTGCAGCAGCAGCATTCTCGGAGCAGGCACCGCTGTCTTCCCAGGAACAACTTCTTTACATTACACAGTCATCGCCGTCTGCTACAGCGTTGCCTGTTGTGGCCTCTCGGGTACATGCACAGACACCACCACTGCACGATAGCCGACTGATTAAAGCTTCCAGCTCCCGACAGCACACTGTTGCAGTAGCTCTAGATCGAATCCCACGGGCTGTGGCCATTGGCAACATTTTGTTTTTCATTTCCCTATGGTTAGGGTGAACCTGAGGACGTGGTGGCCTTACAACGCTGACAAGATAACGATTGTCAACCATATATGTAGCATGTGGCTGTAGTAAAACACTATTAGTACGTAGCCGACATGGCTAGCTCAGCTAAACCTCATTATAACGAACTTAAGTATAACGAAATTCTCGATATAACGAGAACTAACCTAACCAGAATGAACTTTTCATACCTTCTTGTCCACAGAACACCATGTACTTAGATCTTCAATATAACGAAGTGTGTTTATACAAGATTTCAATGTAATGAAATTTCGCTGTCACTGCGAAGGAATACAGAGACAAATGGAAACTTCAGTGGACGCAGATGGTCAAATGGTTGAATTACAAGTGGCTGCTTGCGAACGCACCTCTCAGCACCGGGTGCACTGTCGTGCTGTTATTTATTTCCGGGAAAGATGAAATTACAGATGTATGAGGCACTACGTATTTGTGACAGCGCCGCTTTTTAACAAATTTAACATTATCAAGGTGGTTTTTACCGTATAGGCTTACTAAATTATTGCAACCACTAACCTATAATGTGTCCTTATTTTTTTATAAGTATGAAAGCCAATATCACTGTCTTTACCCGAAGAGAGATCCATTCTCTCTTTGATATACTTAATGCGTTTATGCTAGTTTTTTTGCGATATGCAGTGGTAATGTGCATTTATTTCTCATCACTATATAACTGTGCAATTAGCACTGTTTTGTTAGCAGCAGTTAATTCTAACACGTTTGAATAATCTTATGGAATGTACACTAATATATTTGCTTTTTTTGTGTGTGCGCTGACTGGTGTGCTGTCATTAAGGCCTTCAGACACTTTCAAGCTGTTTGCAACAGTTTTTCGCCTGAAGGACCCCCAGCATATTGTTGGAAATAAAGTTCGGAATCTGAAAAACAAAGCGCACATGGCTAAAGTGGTATGGTACAGTATCCCATTATTTACAGGCACTCGCTTGTACCACCCTTCACTATGTCACGGCCAACCAAGCACAAAGAGCTAAATGACGTCTAAAATACGTCTTTAAACAATAAGCGACAAGTCGAAAGGAAGTCTCTGTGTAAACGTTATTTAGATGTATACTTCTCGAAAACCTCCTGTCGCTGTGCGAACGCCACATTATTAGTGGTCTAGAAAACTCCCTGAAGGAAGTGATCGAGAACTTTTCGTATCTTTATCTCTATTTGCAAAACAACTCAACAGCGAATATTGCAATTAATAAATATCAGAACTAAAGACAATAATCATTTATATGAAGAAAAAAAACAATGGGCTGGAAGAATTACGTCCCCCACAGCAGAATTCGAACTCACGTCCTCTAGATCACAGCAGCTTTTTTTTTTTCTTTTTTTCTCCTTTACTAGACCACGACGTTGGTATTGATAAAACAAGTGGGAGCATGTTATGCATCTCAACGCAGACGCGGCAATGTAATATAGACATGTTTCATTGCTTATGCTACGTGGGGAGACCATATGCGACTGCATAAAGACAGCTGCCCGATTCCCCTGAGGATGATTGAACCTAATACCCCTGACACACGGGAAAAAGTAAATTCCTTTGCGGGAAACCCGTTTTGTTACTCCGAAGGACCCTTTGCAGAAAGGAGTTGCGCCGATGACACACGGCAGCGCACTAACTTCTTTAGATGGTTCCTCAAATGAACGCCGCAAAAAAAAAGAAAGAAAAAAAAAGCGCGGCTTGTTAAAGCAGCAAGAGAGAAAACATTTACAAGAAGCTGCCAGTCTAGATTACATTTAGTGATTGTACAACCTAAAACACCCCCCCCCCCCCCCCCATTTTTGATGGCATAGCTACAGTAGATCTTTACTGTTTGACAAATCACGTTACCCGCTAAAGATTAATACATTTTCCAAGGTAAAAAGACACTTACGGGGCACCGAAGTTACGTAATACCCCTGACACACTAAAGTTCTAAAGGTAAGGGGACATCTTACGGAAAGGCGTTCAAGCGCAGTGACACACGACAAAGGAGTATCTTCCTCCCGGCCAAGTTCCTTTGCGGGAAAGAAGATCGGGCCGATCGGGCATCTACTTTTCGAGCGGAAAGGTGTACTCTCGCATACAGCGTGCACAACTCATCAATAGACGAAAATGTGTTACATAACTTCAAAAAAATTGGTACATTTGGGTCTGGGTGCGAATTGAACCCGAGCTTGCGGGGTGCAATATGAGCACGCTTCCCCGATGCCACGGCGGCTCCACGGTTCTGGCTGACTAAAGGTGTGCCTAGTGAATGCATGATTGCACACGTCACGTCGCAGCCATCTGGCTGACTAAAGGTTTCACTATAATGCTTTCGCATTCCCACACGTAAGCAGTCTCAAATGTCTGCCGAATTTTCCTGTTGTCTCTTTCGTGTTTAGTTGTTTACATGCGTTGTCTGTTACCATGCATGATCAATTTTGTTTTAGTTGATTTTTGCCTTGGTGTTCACAAGTGCCTCCGGTATGCCCGCGGGCTATTCTCCCATACCGGAGCCGGAGGATCGCCTGACGTATACGTCACGGGACCCGCCCTCGTGTATTTTTTTTTTTTTTTTTTCACGCTTTTTGCTCTGCGGCGCACTTCCACTGACGGTCTCGCGCGCGAGCTCTTGCGTTTGCAACGCACGATTTTGCGCGCTGTGCATGAGAACACCTGACTAGCGGTGTAAGTGATCAGTGCTACACGAACACTGAGGCAGATGCAAGCGGATCACAGAGCATGATCGCGCGCTGGAACACGGTAGAAAATTGCATATAGTTTCGTTCTCTGCGCGCGCGCCTACACGACGCGGGAACAAGCAGACGAAACGGAGTACATCTCTCTTGCTACGGTACGAAGCAAAACAATGACACGCAGACGTTCGGTTTGTAGGTTTTATTATTTCTCTAAACTTTAATTCGTCTATCAAGATCAAGCAAATAACTGCTGTTGTCTTGAATAATTCTCAGTCACGTGCCACTGTGAGTGACGTCACAGCACGGCGAATACGTAGGCGCGCGTGTGCGATTGACGTCGACTCAACGGCTGGGAGCGCGGATCTCGCGAGGAGAGGGGCGTAGGGCGTTTCGTTTGAAATTTCAGCTCGTTTCGCTGCGCGTAGTGGTGTAATACTTCGCAGGCACGATCGTTAGCACGATTTGTATGCACTGCGCATGACAGTTCTAAATGACTAGACCTGGTGAGAGACCCTTTAAGTCTCACTCGGACTCAGACTCGCCGAAATTCTACTCAGCCGCGCTCACTCAGTCAGACTCAGACTCGCGGGTCTGTCTGAGAGTGAGTCAACTTCATAAGTGAGTTTGCCGACCTATGGGCACATCATTCCAGAACACTTTGGCCGTGCTAAGAATTAAAAACAAGTTTAAAATTGCATTAAGAAATTGAGCGAATCTAATAGTAATAATACGGCTTCGCGTTATCACCTTTAGAGCATATTTAAGCACGCAGTCAAGCTTAGCTGCTATCTTACATGACTAAATCAATTTAAAGTGAGAAAGTATTCTTCAAAAACTATACTTTTGCCAATTTCGCGGTAATAGCTTGATTATTTGAAGACAAAAAAAAAAAAAAAATGAGCGTCACAGTTCCGTTTTCTTAAATTTCGCGCCAAACCCCAGCGCTATAGTACGTCAGTGTGACGTCACATGACTTCGAATAATGCTTTCGTATATGGGCCGTTATGGCGCAGTCAGAATTCTAGAAACTTGATAAGTTTATAACGTAGTCTATCTTTACCAATAAAAAAAAATAGTTTAGGCCTGAGCAGACAGCGTCAAAATCGATGGCGAGCTCGTGCGAGAACTTCTCAAGGCGGCGTCGTCACTGGTCTCCTTACACGTTAAGCATCAAGTTTTTTTTCTTTTTGTTCTTTTTGTATTATTCAAAGGGTAATGTTCTGTTGCAGCTCAGCTTATTAATGAAACCCATTTGGTCAAAATAAAATCCGAAGCCTTGCACTATGGCGTATGCCTAAGAACCCGCTGATCAGTTTCGGGACGGGAAACCCGATTACCTCATTTCTCAGGTTCACTTTTCCCGCGTTGCTGGCGTTCGGGGAGAGGAGACAGGCGTCAAGCAGCGATAGAGCAACAAGGCTGAGGACGGGGAACGCCAACGTTGGGCGCGTGTGAGAGAACAGAAAAATGTCGCCAAGCAGATATTGCCCGGTGAATCGGAGTCGCAGAAATGGCCGGTGATAAACCGGCCGCGATAATCCAGGAAGATACGAGTCTTCGCCGCTGCAGGTGTCAGTCATCGAGAAGAAAGACTCAAAATCTCTGCATTTTTTTTTTTATCCGTCGCGCAGTGCGACTGATTTTGGTCATATAACGGGCGGTGCGGCGGCAGGGCAGGAAGTAAGAAAAGTGAACTGAATCGTTATAAACTACAACCCCAAGTGAACATATTTATGTCGCAAATTTAACAAATTTACAACCATATATATATATATATATAACAACCGGACACTAAACAGAATCGCTAAATAAGTGTTGATTGATAAAGTATCCTTTGAAGACTCTAGTTCTGTTTATTTCGCGGCAAGAGCTTTTAATACAGAAAACGCAAATGAAGGCCATTACTCCATTCCTGGGATGTCGTGCCAAGATTACAGCGCTGGATGTGATGCGATGTCATGGCTTAAAAGCATTTTATCGCATTTGGGCCGCTGTGGCTCAAAGTGCTTGAAACTTGCAAACTTCACTCTTCGGCTAAATATTAGAATACAATGTAAACTATCTTTACCGGTAAAAAAAAATAAACTAGGTCCGGGCAGGTGCCTTCAAAGTCCATGTTGTCCCGGTGAGCTGGGACATGAAGGTGGTGGTGCGACCCGTTTTTCATTTTTGCGTCTTTCTGGCTTATACGACGCCTACCCTCATAGTACAATACTCATAGTAAAGGTGGATTTTGATTTGATGGTATTACAGAAGGGTAATGTACTAATACCGCTTAAATTTTTTGAAGTATCCTTTTAAAGGCGACACAAATAGCTGGAGCTGAAAGGAAGCCTGGCGTAGTGTTCCCCCGCAGCACACCTCGTGCTGCAAAGCAGCCTAACTACTACAAGGAGCTGGTGAATATTCACCCTAATGTAGAATTTAAGTGTTATCCCTACCATAATTACCGCGATACCGTGGCAAAAGCACTGGAGCGTAGTGTTTCTTGGAAGATTCATGTTTATACCTGGTACTCTTATTTACGCAACATTCTCTCTCTCTCTCTGTCTGTGTGTGTGTGTGTGCGCGCGCGCGCGCGCAAAATCACAGCCATTGTTTGAGATTGTTGAGCAAATAGAAAAGACGGGACACGGACGCACACGAGACATGCATGGCCGCGAAATACAAATGACAGACCGACGCATTACTATTATGGTGCCATGCCCGAGATGCAGAATTGTGCGTTGACGGCGTGCATCGTGTCATTCTTCAAAATGGTGCGACCGCGTGTGTACACGTTAAAGAAAGGAGAGAGAGAGATGGTACAACAGGCTTTAAGCCCGATTTATTGTCCAGCGCCCCACATAGAAAATCCCTGAGAAAAGGCTAAAGACCAACGCTTACAAATATTACCTTTATTGACAGTTCATGCCTTGCATGCTCTCCCGCCTAGTCGATACAGAAAGTTTGTTGACAGCGGGTTTTCGTGGCTAACCTTTTTTGTACTGTTATTTTTTTTATTCTATTTTTCTCTCCAGTGCCGTTGCATGGTGAATGTAGACTGTGGCGCTATATAGAGGCCTTGTTTTCTGTTTTTGTCGCCTTTCGTCTGCAGCGTCACGACAGTCATGTATTGTGAACCTGTATTCATGTATACTCAACCTGTAATCATGCATCGTCAGTCACGTATTCTTCATAAAAAATAAAATATGTCGGGATACGTTCATTATTTATAGCAGCGCCTCTGTGATGACGGGGCAAGCGGCGATTCACCTACCACGATCCGCCGAGTAAAGCTATCGCTTTAATGTGCAATGTGCGAACAGCATTTCTGTCCACTGAACTCTATCGACGTCAATATATTACACTTAAAACCCAAGATCTAGATGTGTTATTCTCTTGTATGCACCGATATGTGACGAGCCTTCTGATGCAGTCTTTCCCATTCCCCACACCACTCGAACGCTGGAATCACCGCGCTTATCTCCATCCCTTTAACTTAGCTATAGATTGTCCAGCGCTTTAGCAGAATGCGCTCCGTTCGACGGGGTATCGAGACCCGAGCGAATCCCTGAAACGGTGCAAGTGGAACACGTTCTGCCGCGAGGGATCCCCGCTGCCGGTCCGAACCACGGCGCCCGCACCCCCGGTCGGTTCAGGAACTCGCACGAGGAAGGCATCCTCTAGCATGTGGAAGTCGTAGTTCTCGAGACACATTGTGTATCCCTGCAGAGGGAGATGTGGTTGCACTGTGAAGCGTATTTGTATAGATCGAATGGATCCGACCAGACACCGCAATTGTTTGCTTTAAAAAACGTTATGATTTAGTAAATGTCACCAGATTTGAAAATAATGAAATGATTTAGAATACGATCGGCAATATTTTGAACAACCCAAATAATAATTTAGGAAATTAATATGGTATGCTCCTTCCGTCCCAAAGGTACTCGCAAATTGCAATGCAGACGTTGCTGTGGCTATAGAGCCCGATACAGAGGCCCCAAAGGAGAGAATTAATAATCAGAGAATTTGAACGAATGCCTTATTGCACGAACAGAATTTCGAAATACTTTTCTTCCCTGGCTTGAAAATAAAACGGCAAGCCAAGAAAGAACGAAAATGCGGTCTCGCCCGAAGAATGAAGCATTGATAGCGATAGCAAAGTATATATGTTACACAACTACACCAAGAAAGGGTCGTAGCTTTATAGGCCGTGTAAATTGCAGTCAAGATTCGCTTGCTAATTCAATTATCAAGCATGGTGTCACGTGCGCAGAAGCAAACATGAACAGATAATACTCGATGACCGCGAACACTCGCTGACACAGCGCTGGCGTGATGAAGAGCGCTAACAGGGGCGATCGAACGCTTCTGCTGCCTGTCCCTTCAAGCCGTCTCCGAAATCGCGTATTACTACAGCGGGAGAAATGTTTATACGACAAAACTGAAGTAAAAAAAATACACCATCTTCCCGTAGGGGAACCCTGAGTAGTACGCGAGGCAGCCATGGGGTCGACTCAAGTTCCCATTAGTTTTCAGATCGGCCTGTCGCCGCTGCCGTTTCGTGGCAGCGGCTCGAGCCCTCTTCTCCGCGGCGCTGTCCACGGCGCTGACACTGGCGTTGACGCTGGCGCTGTCCGTGGCACTCATCGCGGCGTTGCGGGAGGAGAATGAGAGGACGAAGTGAATGATGATGAGTGGGCGAAGCACCGGGGGATCATTCGGGCAAAACGTCGGAAGCATTCTCCGCTTCCGGAACCGGAAGCGGAACCCGAAGTGGAAACAGAAGCCGGCTTCCGGAAGCCGGAATATGCGCATGCGCAGTAGGGGTGTGGACGCCGCACTGGCGGAGGGAAGGAGGGAGTGACATAGCCCCGACCATAAGCTGCTTCGCATCTAAAAAAGACACCGCCCAAGCACTCCGTACAGATGGTTAACCAGCGAAGCTGAAACGTGTGGCCCCGGTGGTAAGCAGTGGGTTAATCCTGACGCTGTATTGAAGCGTTTCTCAATTATTGGTTACATGTTTGTGTTTCTAGTGGAACGCAAGCGCCAATGGCGGGCGGATGCTGCTAACCACGACGCCGAGCTAACTCGATCTTATCGAACGCATGCGACAACGGCGAGCCGAAAAGGCGGCGTTGCGGGCAGAGCAGCGTCAACGTGGCAATGGCGGGAACGCGTTCGCCGGGGCGAACGCCCGCTTTCGGCGGCAGTTTCTCGAGCGGCACTTTGGCTTCGGCTGCGACGAAACGTCCACGTTGAAATCGCGAAGTTAGGGAACCTACATGCAAGCGCTGTGCTTGCATGTAGGCTCCCTACTCGAAGTGGAACGCAAGCGCCAATGGCGGGCGGATGCTGCTAACCACGACGCCGAGCTAACTCAAGATATCGAACGCATGCGACAACAGCGAGCCGAGGAGACGGCGTTGCGGGCAGAGCCGCGTCAACGTGGCAATGGCGGGAACGCGTTCGCTAACGACGTCACTAACGGCGCTTCCAATGGCGCGCGCGCTTGGGTGCGACGTAGAGAACGACGTAACTGACGGCGCAGCCAATGGAGACGTTTAGAGAAACATCGGACGAACGGTTTTTCGTTTCGCCTAGCCATATCCAGCTTTCGCTGTAAAAATTGGGGTAGGAACTCCCCACAGGGGAATTGTCATATAGTAGGTAGCATTCTGTGCAATCATTACTTATGAAGCACATTGCTTATGAATTACTTATGAAGCACATTACTCTACCTTTAAAACCAAGACTGCCGTATCTTAAGAGATAAGCAACTCTCCAAAGCACGCACACTATGACGATCTCCCCAGTAAGCTCGTTTGTAACACCACTCTTGCGTTTGATAAATGAAGGAAATGTTTTTGCATTGCCTTTTTTTCTCGCATAGTTTGCCCGCCGACCCGCTCTACTGCGTTCCAACGCGTCCTCTTCAAAAGCTTCTTCCTGTTGCTTTCGTTTTCCGCGCGTTCCTTCCCGCGCAAGCTCTCGCCCACGTTCAAGGCCAAATCAAAGCGCGTCAAGCGTCTAAACACGCTCGCTAGCCCGCAAGAAATTCACAAGGGTGTTTTACGCCGCTTAATCCCAAGGTCGCGTATTCTCAAGTTTCGGAGACGCGTTGAAGCGAGAGGCAGCACGAAGCGATGGCTCCTCTCCGCCTGCGCTCTTCATCACAGCGAGTGTTCGCGATCATGGAAATAGGTTTGCTTATGTTTGCCTATGCGCGCGACACCATTATTCTTAATTTCATAGGCAAGAACACGCTTACTGCAATTTATGCGGCCGATAAAACTACGAACGTTGTATCGGGTACTTACGGAATACTTTCCTATCGCTATCAATGCTTCGCCTTTTGGGGTAATACTGCGGCCTTTTGATTCTTTGATGTACGCACTTCTATGACAAAACGAGCCACAGACGTCGTCGAAAAGAAAACGCTCCTCAGGGTAGCGTAACTTACCTGAGACACTCTCTCGCGGCCCCCTTCCCACGTGAAGCTTTCGCCATAGGTCGGGTCGTCCCTGGTGCCTAGGAACACCGGCTCCCATAACAAGACCCCTTTGTCGCGCTTGACTGTCGTCTGGACTCTCAGGCGCTCCTCTTTTACGCCGGTCCACGGCTCGGAAGAGGCATTCATCAAGGCCGAGTAGAAGGAACTCCACCACAGCTCACCTCCGTGCGAGGAGTCGTTGAGCGGAACCACCGCTTCGGACCTGAGTGACTCCCGCAGCTCGCGCATGCTCCTGGGCGGTTTCTGTTGCACCTGCGGGTCGCCGGCTCGCGCCGTCATCGCGAATACGGGTAGTACGTACACTTCTTGGCCGTCGCTGCGGAAGGAGTGCAGGCGCCGCTCTTCTGCCACGAGACCTGCGTACGCGCCAGTGAAACGATTGGGAATATTTAGAGCGCAGCTCCTAGGCGCCGTTCCTGCGTTGAGCGTCGGCGTGCCTCGGCGTAACCGAACGAACGAGCGCAGCGAAGGATGAAAGAGCGAACGCGGAGCGCAGCGGGGAATGAAAGATGGCGAGAGCGAAGAGAGCGCGAGGACATAGAGTTAATAAATTGACTCTAGAGGCAAAGCTCGGCCGAAAAAGTGGGGACCGCTAGGGTGCCGCCATCTTGTCGGCGCCATCTTGTAACTTGTCAATGTGGCCAGCGCAATTATTTTTGAGAGATGAAAGCAAGTATAGGTCGCCTTATGCTGTGTCATAAAAAACGAATGCCTGAAGGCTTTATGAAGGTGATGTGTGAACATTAAGCTTACAGGAAGCGCTTGCTAACGTAATTTATGCAATTCACGATGTACTCATTCATTCAATAACGCATAACGCAAGTTTCGGTTTCGGATATTTTTTGTGTTTTCGGATGCGTGGTAGTTTCGTTTGGTATAGTTTAGCTCTGACATGTGATCGCGCGACGACATCGGTTGACGCGATGGCACCTTCGTGCCTTTTGTGCAAGACTAAAGCTCGAAAGGACTCTGACATTTCTTTTCACACGCAAGTAAACATCCCTGACTTGTTCAGAACATCACGCGAGTAGACAGCTTTCGTGATTCATCGCAATCGTTCGAGAAGCATCACAGTACAGCATTTTTTTTACGTATTGCTCGTCAAGTGACACTTGCGACAGCAAACAGGAAACCTTAACAGCTATAATACGGTACTTTCGCTAGTGCGTGAACGTTGAAAACCACATACCGCCGGAAATTTTAACAGGGTTATCCTTGGGTTGCGTAAATGCCAGCTGCACGGCTGCACGGCCAACACCTCCCACACCCACGCGCACACGGCTGCACACACGCTACAAGCTATAAGTTGCCAGATTAAAACTGATTACTATCGCCAAGTCTAACAAGCGTTTCAGGAGCTGGCAACATCATCGTATCATAATGGCGGCGCTCTTGCGGTGACTGATTTCAATGCATGGGCCCTATGGGCAGCTTGTCCTCTAGAGTCACTATATTAACTCTATGCGCGAGGAGCAACACGGAGGAGGAGACTATATATGGCGAAAGAGTGAGGAGGAAAATGGAGTGCCGCACGAGAAATGCTCCATGGTGGCGACCAGGCATGCGCCGAGCGCGTCCACCGATACCATATATGGAAACAAAGCGCTCATTGTGCATGCAATGAGCGCCTGCGGCACCGCCGCCGCTAGAGAATGCGCTCAGCGCGATCCACGCGTTCCCGTGTTCACGCTTTCTTTCTGAACAATGATCGACGCAACCGGTGGAAATGCTTCGTCTGTCGCTGCTGCTAAACGAGCTGCCCGAGCAGAGGCTAAGCGCCGCCGCCGACAGGACCCTGTCGTTCAGAATCAAATTCCTTGCCACAATATATCGCGAATTCTAAACACCTAAACAGCTGCGCTCAAAATTTGCATTAGGGACTATCGTAATCGTCGGTGAATTTTTTTTCTTCTTATAATGGTGTGAAGACCCAAATTGACCAGGAAATTTAAGTACTGATGTCCTGGAAGATTTGGGGTTTAAAAGCAACCAAGGAACTATTATTGTACGGAAGATAAGTAACAGAAGATCGGATCATTGTCGTCAGTCTATCTGAACACGCATCTACCCAATCCATGCGTATACAGCCGTCAATTCGTTAATTAATTCAATGTAATTAAGTCTACTCACTCAGGAAACGTGGCACTATACCAGTGCTTGGGTAGAGCCGCACGTTCTGCACGAGGACGTAATTTGTTGGAGCCAGTCTTCGAGCCACGTTGCGCAGAACATTGATTGGGTACGGTATTCTTTTCCTCCGTCGAAAACTGGAGACGTCTTCTTGTGCGGGTACAGAGGAGCACGAGCGATTCCCGCTGGCGTCCGTGGAGTACGACGAACCCGAGGTTTCTGGCTTAAGTGACGCAGGAGTGTGCTCTGCGTCGTGGATAGACGTCCCATTTAGTCTGAGATGTCGAGGACGAAGAACGCAACTCGACCCAAAAGCGCTTCGCACTGATTCGTTCGACTAGAATAGTTTCATACAAACAATTTTACAGGGCGCTCTGGCGCTATAGTGTCTGTGGAAGCTGTGAGCATGGCGGATCAGCCAGCATGGGAAAGATAGGCGTTGTACACATGGATCTGCCTAATACAGGTGGCAGACGTACACTTCTGATCGCGATCGGGGCCGATCCGGATCAAGCTCAATCCGGATCAGGTGTTGCTATATACACGGTCATTTGCGATCGCGATCTTGCGGGACCCGGATCCGGGCGATCGCGATCCGAGAATCGCGATCAGGGCCCTTGATAGCAATCGCGCGCTGCTATCTGCGCCCTCTAGCGCAGTATTCTGAAAACGAAAATGAAGGCAGCTCAATAAAAATCGTTTAAGAACCTTTTTATCAGCAATATAGTAAGCTGTAATATTGAAATATTGTCCAAATTTAACCAAAATTTGGAAATCTGAGTTTGTAGCCAAGGCATTATTAAGAAACTTTTTATCAGCAATATAGTAAGCTGTAAAATTGAAATACTGTCGAAATTTAGGCATATTTTGTAATCTCAGTTTGTAGCCAAGTTCTGAGAGTTGCCGACGATCAGTAGACGACAATAACTCGATTCATATTGTTGGACCTTATAGGAGCGACCACTGTTGATCGCGATCAAGAAATCCGATCCGGATCAAATCAAATCGTGAGCAGATGTGTACGTGTGACACCGGTATAAACTTCATTCTTCCGGCATCAAAGAGCTTTGCGACTGTGCGAATCGATCATTCGCTGCAAAATACTGCATTATGAATGCAGCAATTGACAATGGCTATGAATGTGCGCAGAAACTTGCTGCCTCGCCGCGTTTAGAAGACTACGACTGCTTTGAACTTTAGAAAGATAAAGCGTACAATAATAACACAAGAACCTCTGACGCCATGAACATGAATGTCAGCCAAATCCATGAGCTAAACTTTGTTACAAGAGCTTCTTTTCGCTTTTGCCCAACTCAAGAAGTCCCCAGATAGAAATATGGGGACGTTTTAGTGGCCAATCCTATATGGGGACTTTTGCTGGGGAATCTTACCTCTCTTGCGCCTCAAAAGGTGCATTAGCTTAAATAATGAGGACGACGACGCGGGCTTGGCTTCTTCGGCCGCTTAAATTTCCGATACAGAAACTTTAATGGCGAAGCATCAGTTTTTTGTTTTCAATGGTTGGACGTAACATAAGGTTTGCCGCTTCACAGCGCGTCTTCGGCGATCACCCAGAGGCACGGTAATCGGCGACGGGAGGAGTACGTGCCACATGGGCACGCTGTGCGTATGCGCCGCCAAGCCATAAACAAGAATTGCAGTATAAAGTGCAATTGAATATTATTAACAGCGAAGCTGTTCGTAGGCGACCCTGCGCCGTCTGTCCGGCTCCACGTAGGTCATGTGACCAGGAGAGGATGAGAGCTGCGCCGGGGGGGAGCGCAGATCACGTGACTATCAGAGGAAGAGAGGCGTGCTGGTCGGAGGAGGCGTGCTGGTCGGAGGAGGCGACCAACGAGAGGCTGCGCTGGGCGCGAGGAGGAGAGTGTGTTTCTGTGCAGCGCGCCCTTTCCGATAACGCGCAACGCGTAGAGCTGCTGTCGACGCCGTCCGCGTTTCCCCGCGTTGGCGCCGAACGCGCGCGATGTCCGTGACTGCAGCCGATGCCACTGGCGGTGGCTCGGCACGCTTCGACCAGAGAACTGGGGCGGTATTCTGTAAGAGTCCAATTAGTGGACTGTCCATTTCGGCTGTCGCTGATTGGCTGCTGCTTCACGTGCAGGAAGGAGACTGGCTGGCACCTTCCTGCACGTAAAGCAGCAGCCAATGGTGACAGCCGAAGTGGACTGTCCACTAAATGGACTCTTACAGAATACCGCCCCTGGACACTGTTCTAGTAAAGTCGAGTCCTGCCTCTTCTCGCCTCGCAACGTTTCAATTTAATATAACTCCCTGTTGCAGATCTGTGTTTACTTGTGTTTACGCAATTTTGTCACGTGCAACACATGCACATGTAACACTCGTAACACTCGGTGTAACTAACACAGCCTCGCTGTTCGAGCATCTTCACGGAGTGGAAGGGGCGGTGATTTTACGATAGCAAATTACATGGACACTCCAAGCGCATTTCTGCTGTCGTCGTCGCCGCGCGCAGTACACTATATATATGTGCGAGTGGAACCTTGCGAGGGTCAGCCGACCATCGCGGCTCAATCTCTCGCGCGCGAGGGAGAAAGGCGGGGCGCGGAAGGGCGCTGTCTTCTGTCGCACGCGGGGTACGGGAGGAGGCGAGGGGGCGCGTTCTACTCCGGCTGCTGCTGATTACGGCGCGTATCTTGACAGCGATCTGCGACGTAGACGAACTGTATGAGCGCGCAGGCCACATCTTCAAAGGATGTGGACAAAGTGCGCCGAATGCCGATAGCATCGTATGCGCTGTGCTTTCGACGTTCGCTTTGAAGCGAGAGACAGCACGAAGGTCAAATCACTCGCTGTTGCTGCCGCGCTTCCTGAATGTCGCGTTTTGACAGCGAGTTTCCGCGGTATATCCTTACTTCGTATAGCTGTCTACTAATTTGCTATCGCAAGCGATGCTTAACCTCTTGGGCGAAACTGCGGCTTTTACAACGAAGCTGTACACCTCTCGTTGGTCGGAAAATTTAGTGGCATGGCGTAAACACAAAACTCCAGGTCAACAATTGAAGGCAAACAGTATATATATATAGCTTTACGACACCTCGATCGTAGACGAGATGCCACGTCACGGATCTCCTCACGCACGGATTGCGACCACAGCGGCGCAGGAAGTCGATCCAGGCGAGGGCCTCGTCCAAGTCGGTGCCGGGCGCGAACACTGCCACGGACAGCGGTCCCTGCCAGCGGTCGCACAGCTCCGCGACGTGCCGCAGGAACCCGTACGTCGCGTGCGTGACCAGCGTGACGTTCTCGGCATAAGCCGGTGGGCAGTCGTCGCTCGCGATGAAGTTTTCGTGTACGACGAATTCGACGCCGCTCTCGGCTGCGTAGCTGCAGCGCATTTTCCGCCGGCGCTGCCAGCAGGCGGCCAGCTGATCGTTCTCGACGCAAGGCGTCGTACCGCGCGTGTGGTCATCCGCTAAGGCTCCGGGCGGGGAGTTGACGAGTGGTCGACGGATTTGTGTGTCTTGCGGTTCCGCTGGTTGTGTAGGGGGCCCGTGATGCGGTTCGTGGTAGCGCTCGCCCAATTTGGCCAGCCTCCGCAGTGCCGCCGCGCGCCGGTTGTAGCGTTGGACGGCGTTGTACGCGACCAGGCCGGCGATGAACAGCAGCGCGACGGCTACACGCCGTCTTTTGAGTCTCTTAAACCAGACCGAGAGCACGAAGGTGGAGAACATTGCCGCGAGCACTGCGACCACGTTGGCAGCTCTTTATGATGATGATGCTCATCAACTATAGCACGTGCGACGAGCAGATTTAGTGACTCTTCGAGCCAGTGCACTTGCTATCGCTGAGCGTCACTTCGGCGGCGTGGTGCTATAGATGGCAAAACGAAGTGTCATTCGGGAGTGTTGACAATGACGAAGGAAGGAAGCCATAGGGATTGATACCATTCTCGGCACTCTGAATTTTGGAAACGGTTACTGTTATATTACGAAAATATGCTTATGTAAAGGAACCTAGCTCTCACATAAAAAAATTGAGATAGTGTAATCCCATTAACACGTCTGTTTGTTTGGAGCCAATACAAGCAAAGAACACATCCAAGATCCACAGGGTAAAAATGGCGGAATACGTCAAAAATTTACGTTTCAAGCTTTTTCTTACTCAGCCACTTAGTTTTTTTTTTAATTGGCGCTCTTCAATCGTACCCGTCGACTCGCGAGGTCGATTGCATGGTCACGGCCACTGGATAAAAAAAAAAAAAGGTGCGGCCTGCCGCGTGCATCGAAAACGGTGTGATCCACCGCGGCGCCACACGTCGGGGGCTGTTGTCTGGCATCGGCATAGCAAATGCGTCAGGAACGCGCTTGGAACGCCGTTGCGTGTGCAAGTCGACGCGTTCCATCGCCGATGACTATAGCGCCGTTCGACCCAGCCAAGCGGCCGACAATGCAACTACGTCCGTCACGTTCGCTCCCATTGCAGCTCGCCCGACGCAGCAGGCCGCACCTTTTTTTTTTTTATCCAGCGGCCGTGGCATGGTGGTCGAACTGTCGATGAGCGGGACCGAGGTTTGGGCTTCGTGATATACGCTGGAAGGCCTTCGAAAATCCTTGGCATGGCGTTAGGCTTCAGCGTCGGCTTTTCACGCTCCAGGGCCACGGCGTCGCCGTTGATATCGAAATTGTAGGCAGTGATGATGTCCGAGGCGTCGAAGCGTTTCGCGCACTCACGCGTATACTTCGACTAAGTTAAAAGCGCCACTCTGCTTCCGCGGTATGGCCCGCTCCCATTTCTCGCACTGCCCCTCGTCAATCGGTAAACAAAACATCGGACACCTTGTCGGTCGCTCCCTTGTTTCGGTACGCGAACAATGCCCTCTGTTTGGGTACAGTGTACTAGTACAGTGTACAGTGTACCAGTGTAATACAGTGTACCAGTGTAATACAGTGTAGTTTGGGTTCCTCGATGTCCTCGATGTTCTCCTCCCCCGACATCGAGGCACCCTACCCTCTGTGGCACAGTGGCGCCGATTCGCGGCAGCTTTGAGCATCGTATGAATGACTCCCATAGTGGGACGGCGGAGTTTCGTGACCGGAAAACATGGAAGGCCTCCGATATCACTTAGCCCGTCCTCATCAGTTAGAAGTCCTTCCAGGTTCAAACACGACGACAAGAGCGCATCTCGAGAAGTTCCATCCAGCTTCTTGATGTCGTGTAAGGAATCGAAGTGCCTGCTGTGCTTTGTCTGCTCAAACCTTGCTGTCACGGAGTTAATAGCCACGTATAAAATGGTGTTGAAGAAGCCCACGCGGAATTTCGTCTCTAAGTCAACGAGAGGCTCATCGTCTTCTCCATATGCAAACTGTCTCGACCTTTTCCTAACACAAAGAAGAGCTAGGACGCGCTCGGAAGAATAGGCTCGACTTCCAGCTTCGATGCCAGCTCCATTGCTTCTCCCAGTGCCTCCTGGAAACCTTCATCAGATCAGTACCTTAAAAGAAAACAGTGTACGCTTTGCGGAGCATCAATAGCATCTGGCAGGTGCAAATTCGCGCTCTGAAGTAGCTTGCTAGCTAAATCTTTTTTTAAATACATTAAACCACATCATCACGGCACACACAAATTTGGACTCCTTCACGGCTACGGACAGAACGTCTGTCTTATGCCTTGCCATGGCTTCAAAAGTTGCATTGTCTGAAATGTCTATCTACGGGAGCGTCGTATATATTCCATCAATCTGATTCGGGAATGGAAGGACTGCCTCGATCCACTACCCTGCGGGATTATCTTGTCTCGGAGCGAGGCTTCATCTCGAGGTTTCTCGCGTGGCTTTTCAGCTGTGTACATGAAGGTGTCAGGAGCCCGCGGAATCACGTTTTGAGCAATTCTTTGTCGCAAAAAAGTCACTAAGCATTTAGGCCACTGGGCTGGATCATTCAAGTTTACTATTTCAGAACAGACTGGTACGTGCCTCTTCTCCCTGGACTTTAATGGACGATGAGTCCTTATCTTCTGTAGCAGTCGCTGTCGACCCACTCGTACTACGTCCAGCCTCGCCGCGGTCAACAACCGACACATCTTCACTGTTTAAGAGTTTCCGGAGGCACCCTGCCAATTGCTGATTGCTCTTCTTTACGACGTGTTAACTTTTAAAATGCTGACACAGAAAGATTTATTCGCTTTGACATGGCTGCAGCTATAAGAGAAGCCAAAACGCTTTTCATAAATCGGTTCTACAAGTTCAGTCACTGCGAAAATGCCCATACATAAAATCGCCACTTCCGCTCTAAAGGTTAAGCATTATAATAGCCGATAGCAAGGTATTTCACAAGGACACAAAGTATGGTCCGTATATATTTATTGGCAATATAAATTGCAATGAAGATTCGCCTGATTACCGAATTACAATGCCCGGTGTCATGAACGTACAGGTAAACATGATCAGATCTCACTCGATGGATGCGAGCACTCGCTATCCGATCGCTGGCATGAGGAAAAACGGCGGCTCGCTCCACCGCGTCTCGAAAACTTAAGATTACACGACATCCGACACTAGGCGCGCGAGAAGACAGTGCTAAATTAATCATCATCATCATCGTCATCACAATAATAATAATAATAATAATTTCATGTCCACTGCAGGACGAAGGCCTCTCCCAGTGATCTCCAATTACCACGGTCTTGCGCTAGGTGATTCCAACTTGCACCTGCAAATTTACTCATTTCACGCTACTTGATTTTCTGCCGTTCTCGACTGCGCTTCCCTTTCCTTGGCACGCATTCTCTAACTATAATGGTCCACTGATTATCTACCCTGCACATTACATGGCCTGCCGAGCTCCAATTCTTTCCCTTAACGTCACGTAGAATATGCGCTATCCCCGTTTGCTCTTCGATCGACACCGGTCTTTTCCTGCCTCTTAACGTTACGCCTAACCTATCTCGTTCCATCGCTCTTTGCGCGGTCATTATCTTGTTCTCAAGCTTCTTTGTTACCCTCCAAGTTTCTGCCCCATCTGTTTGCACCTGTAGAATAGAATGATTGTACACTTTTCCTTTCAACGACAGTGATAAGCTCCCTGTCAAGATTTGGTAATGCCAGCCGTATGAACTCCAACCCATTTTATTTTTCTGTAAATTTCCTTCTCGTGATCATGGTCCCGTGTGAGTAATTGACCAAAATAAACCTATTCCTACACATACTCTAGAGGCTGACAGGTGGTGATGAATTCTAGTCCACCTTCAGGCTACTGAACATTACCTTTGTCTTCTGCATATTAGTCCTCAACCCTACTGTTACACTTTCTCGATTAAGGTCCTCAATCACTTGTTTCAAATCCCTCCCCAGTGTTGCTAAACAGGACAATGTCATCTGCAAAACGAAGGTTGTTGAGATTCACTCCTAATACTTCTAAAATTCAATCCTCAAGACTCGTAAGATTCAATCCTCACTCCTAAGCCTTCCCAGTCTGACAGCTTGAATACTTTTGCTAAGCATGCACTGAATAACATTGGAGAGTTTGTGTCGCCTTGCCTGACCACTTTCTTAATATGTAATTTTCTATTTTTCTTGTGGAGAACCAGGGTAGTTGTGGAATCTTAGTGGATATTTCCCAAGATATTCATGTATGCCTCCTGAACTCCTTGATTACGCAATGCCTCCGTGACTGCCGGTATTCCTATTGAATCAAATGCCTTTTCATAATCTATGAAAGCCAGAGAGGTTGATTGAACTCCGCACATTTCTCAATTACCTGACTGATGACATGGACGTGATCCATTCCAGAATGTATCTTACTGAAGCCAGCCTGTTCTCTTGGGTGATTAAAGTTTATTGTTGCCCTGATTCTGTTGAAATTTATTTTGGAGAAATTTTAATACAATACTGAAAGCAAGCTAACGGGCCTATTGTTCTTCAATTCTTTAACGTCTCTCTTCTTAGAGATTAGTATAATGTTGGCATTCTTCCAGCTCTCTTGTGCACTTGAAGTGTTGAGGCATTGCGTATAAAAGAGCCGCAAGCTTTTCAAGCATAATACCTCCTCCATATTTCATTAAATCGACTGTTATTCCATCTTCTCCTGCAGATTTTCCCCGGGACATGTCTTGCAAAGCTCTTCTACTTTCAGCGCTAGTTATTGAAGGATTCTCTGTACTATTCATCACTACTTCCAACGAAGGTTGCGTGGCTCCTCTGGGTAGTACAGGTCAGTATAGAATTCTTCTGCTCCTTTTACTATATCCTTGAAATTACTGACGACATTACCCTACTTATTCTTCACTGCATAGCCAAGTTTTCTTCTCACTGATTTCCTTCTGTGGCCATTTTTACTGCTTCCTCAATGGTATGGGAGTGTGGGCAACACCCATCGACACCACGCATCACAGGACCAACCGTCGAGCAGTGGGAGGCCCAGCTGACATGCCCTATCCCTGAAGACCAGCATTGTCTGGTGAGCAGGGCCATAGTATTGAGGGACTATGGCAGTGCCAAGCTATCGGCTCAGGCCTACGGCATCCTGGAGTAGCGACGCCGCCCACGTCGGACGATTTCAACGTCAGATTATTTCTATAAATAAAGTTTATACCTTCTCCTCCTCAATCTTTTCGACGTTATCATTTTGAACATCGCTTACTTCCTTCTTGTTATTCAGCTTTGACAGTTCAACTAATTCTCTATTTCTATCTGATTACTTGAGTTTCACTTTCATGTTCTGTCATTTCTTTATTAAGTCCTTTGTTACTTGGGAGAGCTTACGTACTGGTTGCCTTGGTACCTGTACTTCCACTTCAGTTGCTGCTTCTGAAATCAGCCCAGTTAATTACGGTTTCACTCACTACCTGTATGCTATCTTCGTCTTCCTCTTCTAAAGCTTCGTATTTGTTTGTGCGCACCAGTCTCAATTCGCCTGCTTTTACCCTTACTGCGTCTCGGTTGGCCTGTTTCTCCTTAACTAATTTTTGTTCTTTCTCTCTTCAAACTGAGAGCAATCCTAGGCCTCACTAACCTATGGTCACTGCCTTTTAAACTACCTAACGCTTATACATACTGCACTATGCTGGGATCCGCAGAGAGTATGAAATCTATTTAATTTCTTGCTTCTCCATTAGGGATTTGCCAGATCCATATCTTGTTACTGCTACGTTATACCACCCGCCATCTCGGCTCTCTGCACCCGCCACAAGATACGGTGTGCGGGCTGCCCATGCCTTCAGCCCCGCGAAGAACCACGCAGAGCCGTGCCTAAGAAGACGAGAGAGAGAGAGAATAAACATCTTTATTACGTAAATCTAGCTTTGGAGAGGCGTCCTCATTCCAGAGTGCCTCAAGCTCGGGCCTCGTCCTGGTCCCTGGCGATCAGCCGTTGCTGATCCTCGAGGTCGGAGCTGAAACGCTGAAGCAAAGTTTATTGCGGAAGGATGCGAGAAATGGCTAGTCAAGGCTGTGTGTGTGTGTGTGTGTGTGTGTGTGTGTGTGTGTGTGTGTGTGTGTGTGTGTGTGTGTGTGTGTGTGTGTGTGTGTGTGTGTGTGTGTGTGTGCGTGCGTGCGTGCGTGCGTGTGCGTGCGTGCGTGCGTGTGAGTGTGTATGTTTGCATGTGTGTGTCAGTTATGCTAACTGTTCTGTTTTAATTAGTGAGGATGAGCCATACAAAGTTATTTTATACCACTTCTGATAAGTGGACTCGATAGTTATGATACGGGTTCTGTAGTGAAGCAGCCTATTTAAGTTTTGAGCCAACCAGTATTATGTACACCCGTGAGCAAAAGTATACGGACCACAGGGTCGCCGTAAAAACTGAATATCTTCGTAATCAACTAGCACAAACTTGAATTGAAGAGTATACTGAAAAGTTTGCAATGTCAAGTTTGGACTGCAGTCCTCAATTTCAAGTTGCGTTCACAGGCAGAGGAAAAAATCGGCTTTATCGTGCAACCCCTGGTCCGTATACTTTTGCTCACGGCTGTACATAGCAAGTTTCAGCGAAGAAGATACTCGTGAGAAGTTACGACGGAGGTACCCAGCATTCGATTAGCATTGTTAATTATGTAAAATATGTGAACGGCCCAGGAAAGGTTGTTTGTAATGTGAATACCGACGCGTTTATTAGAAGACAAAGACTGTGGGCACATTTGTTAATATTGAGATCCATGCATAATGTAGTGCACCAGTTGTGACAGTGTTAAAGTCAGACTGAAGACTATTTATGTCTTCTGCCCAGGTTATTACGCGGTGAATTACGCAGTCGTCAGCAAAGAGGTTAATATCGGACGAGGCACAAGCGGGTAAGTCGATAATGTAAACCAGGAAAAATCAGGGGGCTAGTACGGTATACCTTGGGGTACACCGCATCGTACGGCAGTGTCTTCAGAGCACGTGTGCTGTGACGAGCTGAGAACGGTTAGTAGGAAAGAATTCTAGCCAATCTACAAGTCTATTCTGAATCTTAAGGCACTGCATTTTGTGCAATGGTGGTATACGCAAATGCTCTTGAAAAGGCTAAAAATACATAGTTAATTCAAGAAGTGATCAAGGGTGGCGTTTAATTGATGACCAAAGCATATGAGTTCAGTTTCGCATGAGAGAGGAAATGATCCGAGAAGGTCTAGACCAACACGGAAAAAGGGTTCGGGCGGGATGTCGATTGGCTGGAGACATCCAGCTGGAAGTGTGGAGGGCTTCTTCTGACGCTGACAGGGCTCACAAGCGGCAAAGTAGCACCGCACGGAGCGGGCGAGAGCCGGCCAAAAGAAGCGACGGCATACACGGTCGTATGTGCGCGAGACGCCCAAGTGCCCAGCCAAGGGAGAATCGTGAAGTTGGCGAAGGACAGTCGAGCGCAGGTGTGATGGAATGACGAGCAGAAGGTCAGGGCCGTGGGGATCTAAATTGAGGCGGTAATAATGTCGCCTCCTTGAGTAAAAACGTCCGGAGAGAGGCGTCGCCAGGCGTTGACTTCAGACGGTCGACAAGGACTCGTAACGAGGGATCGCGGCGTTGCTCGTTGCCGATTTGAAGCAACTGGGACACCGAGAAAACGGAAGCGATGGCGTCCGCATCAGCCGGTTCGTCGACGGGATAGCGGGACAAACAATCTGCATCCTTGTGCAAGCGTCCCGTCTTATATACCACGGAGAAGGTATATATTCTTGCAGGCGTAAAGCCAAGCGAGCGAGTCGTCCCGTGGGGTCTTTGAGCGAGGATAGCCAGCAGAGAGCGTGGTGATCAGTGATGACACAGAATGGACGTCCGTACAAATATGGACGAAACTTCGCAACAGCAGACACAAAAGTGAGGCACTCGCGCTCTGTGATTGAATAATTGCGCTCGGCGGGTGATGGAAGTAGGCTGGCATAGGATATAACGCAATCATGTCCACGCTGGTGTTGTACTAACACTGCTCCTATGCCGTGACCAACGTTCGAACTTCCATTGAGACAGACGGGTCAAAGTGGGCCAGGATTGGAGGTGTGGTAAGGAAAGTAGTGATCTGCGAAAAAGATGCGGCATCATCAGGACCCCAAGAAAACGGGACGTCTTTCTTCAAGAGGTCGGTTAAAGAACGTGCAATGGTCGCAAAATCCTTTACAAAGCGTCGGAAATAAGAGCACAGCCTTACGAAACTACGAACGTCCTTGGTAGACTTCGGAACCGGAACGTTCGTAACGGTGCGAATTTTGTCCCGATCAGGTCGCACGCCTCTGGCATCCACGAGGTGTCCAAGGACGGTAATTTGGCGACGAGCGAAGTGACATTTTGAAGAGTTTAACTGGAGACCGGCCCGGCAGAACACGTCAAGAATCGCTGAAAGACGGTCTAGATGCGTGTCGAATGTGGGCGATCGAATAAACGATGACGTCGTCTAGATAGCACAAACCACTTGAACCCCTGAAGCAAAGGGTCCATTATTCGTTCGAAGGTAGCGGGCGCATTACAGAGACCGAAAGGCATCACCTTGAACTGATAAGGACCGTCAGGGGCAACAAATGCAGTCTTTTCTCGGTCCATGTCGTCGACGGATATCTGCCAGTAGCCGGACCGTAAGTCAATAGAAGAAAAATAGGTGGCACCGTATAGGCAGTCTAGAGCGTCATCAATACGTGGCAAAGGGTAAACGTCCTTTTTTGTGATTTTGTTCAGGTGGCGATAATCTACACAAAAGCTCCACGTTCCAGCCTTCTTTTTGACAAGTACGAAAAGCCCAGGGACTACCGTAAGGCTCGATAATGTCCTTTTCAAGCATCTTTTTTACTTCCTGGTGGATAACAGCTAGTTCTGACGCAGAGGCACGATATGGACGTCGGTGAACAGGGTTCGCATCGCCAGTATTTATGCGATGGGTCACGACGGACGTTTGACCTAAGGGTCGATTGTCAAAGTAAAGAATGTCGCGATAGCCTTCAAGAACGCGGCAGAGGGCTTCAGCTTGAGCAGGTGTAAGGTCAGAGGAAACCATCTTCTCAATGTCGACGTCACTGCCGACGTCACAGTCGAAGATTAACAATCTTCGACTGTTAATGGCTCGACCTCATCATCCTGCAGATCGCTAATTATAGCCAATGAGATCCCCTGAGGCGGGACTTGCGCGGCTATAGCGCGAAATTGACAAGGGGAAGGCAGGTGCGGTTGCCAGTAATTGTCAGCAGACTCTGCGGCACGCTAACACCATGTGTAAGTATAACGGCCGGAATTGGTGCGACCACGTAATTGCCGTCAGGTACAGCTGGCGAGGAAAAGAAGTCGACGTGTGTCACAGATTAAGGCGGTAGGCGAATAAAATACATGCAGCTCAAATGGCTTGGAGGCGGGTCCACAGGGTCGGCAAGAAGAGGCAAGTCAAGGCGAAGTGGGCCTGCCGGCCGAACCGTCAATGAGGGCAGAATGACTGGCGAGGAAATCCAGATCGAGAATGAGTTAGTGAGGGCAATGCTTGATGACGGTGAAGAGAACGACGGTGTGTCTCTCAGCAATGGTGAGTCGGGCAGCGCACATGCCAACAATAGCGACAGTCCCTCCGTCGGCGACTCATACAGCTCGGTTCGGGGCAGGCGTCAGAACTTTCTTGAGCCGACGGCGAAGAGCAGCACTCATAATGGACACATGCGCCCCGGTGTCAATCAATATTGCGAGAATCTGAACGAATGCCTTATTGTACGAACAGAATTTCGAAATCCCTGGCGCGAAAATCAAATGGCAAGTCAAGAAAAAAACACGAAAATGCACGGTCTCGCCCGAAGGGTGAAGCATTCATAGCGATAGCAAAGTACTACACAAATACACAAAGTAAGGTTCCTAGTTTAATAGGCCGTTTAAATTGCAGTAAACATTCGCTTACTAATTCAATTAGCAAGCGTAGTGTCACCTGCCGCACGGCAAACGTGAACAGATTTTACTCGAGCACTACGAACACTCGCTGTCCCAACGCTGGCGTCAAGAGATCAAACACAAGGAAGCGAACGCTTCTGCTGCTTCTTCCTTCAAGCCATCTCCGAAAGTTCAGACTACACGACCTCCAACACTAGGCGCACGCGGAGATGGAGCACATGTAGCCATCAGCCATCTCGGCTCTCTCCGCCTTCGCACCCACCGGAGATAGGGCGGCGCACGGCCAATTTAGCTAGAAGTGGAGCCGCGTTCTCACCTGTCCCCCTTGGCGCGCGCATGATCACGGTACCGCGAGCTCATTTCCCTCCCCTCCCCCTCCTGTCTTCCTTGCGTGCGCTTTATCACGTCACATTCAACACTGGGCGCACATCAAGCCACCATCCTTCTGGGCTCACCCTCCGCGCTTCGCCCCACACCGACAGCGTACGGAGTATGGGGCGCATATGATCTTATATCGTACTTGAACTTTATACGGAACCTGAGGGCGACGCTGACGGTGAAATTTAACCGGGAGTGGGCATATAATTGCTATCGCAATAAAATGATCAGTGGTTTCAGCTTTTTAATGATGTGACACAGAGGAGACGGCGCCAGACAAGACCTGCGTCGATGACACAGCGACATAATTTATTTGAAGGAAAACAGAGAATCTGACCAAGACCAAGCTTAAGCTCTTGCTTAATTGGCGCCAAGCACACAACTAACTAGCAATAATTTCAGGTAATCCTCGCATAAAGGGTCTGCGCGTGAAGGTACGCGTTATTCGCTCATAACAAAAAGAATATAGGATGACCTGAACTTTCCTTTGTATGAGAAAAGCAAGTTAGCATGCATGTTCGTGAAAAGGTATATGTGCAGAATACCCTCTAAAGCAGAATCACAATGTGTGGTGCTATGTCTGACAGCCGACACAGTGGGAGCTAGTATTCAAGTTTACTATAATTTATCTTCTTTTGAGATCTTCTTTTGTAGAGCTAGCGAAGTTCTGCACGCCCCTACAGCCTCATGCCCACGCAGACCCTTCTTCACGACATGCATCATGGCGCATGTAAGTACAATAGATGACAGCGAGCAGACACACAAAGCTGCATTTGTATCCAAAGTTTTTATAAGAAACTCGCCTGGGTGGCGCCATGTCCCTTTATGATTAAATCTGCTTTGCCTCCATGACATGGAAATGTCGGCGTTTTCTTGTATAAATCTAAATCGACGATAGTGTTACCCGCGTATTTTTTCCCAGTCTTTGTTGAGTTTCTTCTTCTTTTTTTTTTCTCTGTAACCAAATATTCAGAACCCGACTAATATATGTATTTCAACCCCGTGCTGTTGCGCTGCAACAATGTCTTATTAAGTAATGCAAGGCACCGTGACAGGTACAAGATATCCTTATCGACGACATTGTCCAGGCACCGACCAGGACCAGAACTTACAGAACAGGCCTACGTGTCTCGAATCCGCCACCTCAAATGAGAAGGCCGTGCATTTCAGCATGGCAGGCTGGTGAGGCCCACAGCGTTTTCTGGAGCACGCCTTTCAATAACCCCGTTTACGTGAATGCGACAGTAGCGCACGTATAACATTTCTTAGCGCATCATGGTATAATGCTAGTAATACTGGGCGACAACGTTCACATATGGCGCGTCTCCCTTCGCCCGAAAGAAGCGGGAACCCGTTTCCTGCATTTTGGTGCTTCCGGTGAGTGGAGCAGGGCAATTGCCGGCAGCCATCTCACATTTACTCTCTTCCTCGATGCGATACGCCAGCGCTTATATACGTGCATCCTGTGAGATGATCTCGAACTATCTTTCCTAATGCGATTCGCATTCCTAGCCCTATGCCGCAATTTATATATGGATGCGATGGGCTAGAAATGCGATCCAATGCGCCACTTGTCGTGTTCGTGTAGACGTCTCTATTGGTAATGTCTGTTCTCCCCGATGACGTCAAAGTAGGCACAGGCGCTTAGAACTGTTGTTCAGGATGTCTTCTTATGAATCTTTACTGCGTAATTGAAAAAGAAACACAGTAAGACACGCGGAGCTGTCATGATAACTTCTGTATAAATACATACCACGAAGTCGCTCTATACAAAATATATAATACACGCTTGTATAAACTGCACGGCCTTCCCAAGTACTTATAGGGCACGCAAGCATGGAAATGTGCACCCGCGTATCGAACAGGGGTGCTAACAGTCATTGGCAAGCGCTGGGTACCGGGACCGGAGATATTTCATGATGAGCGCGTAGCGCACTTTGTTCTTTCCCATAAATGGCGTCCTGCTTTTGCCGTCGCTGGCGTTGACGTACTTAATGCCGGGTGCGTGCACCAGGAAGGCGTTGTCCAGAATGTGGAAGTCGTAGCCGCGTAGACACAGTTCGTAGACCTGGCCGAAAAAAAAAGAGCGTGTATTGTCTCTTAGAAAGCTCGTTCGTGAAACAAACATCAGTGTAACTACGATTTGAAGTGAAAGGCGCGAATACGACGATGGACATAGAGAGAAACACACTTAAACACACTCAACCAACACGCCCAACTAACCATCCTGACTATGTAACCACGAGGTCTGCCCCAAAAGTACGTGCAGTATACCTCTACAAAAATTAAAAAAAAACATCATTTTATAGACTTCCAGGCACATCAGTTCGGTCACATTTAATATATACTGTATACTTCTTATTAGACACAATAGACTGGTTTAATCTCTAGTTTCATTGCTGGAAGCACCCTTGAAAGTATTCTGATACAAGTGCTTCAGCAGCGTTGTCGTTTCCTTTTTGGCACGTAAAGCCCCAGAATTCATTCATTCAGGGGGCTAAATTTGGCGGGTAGGGAGGGTCATTGCAAAGGAGCGCGAACAAACGAGCATACAACACTTAAACCCTCAAGCACTTGTTTGCGCTACTGATCGCGCACTGACACGCGTATGTCTGGTCTTACCTTAAATTTCGCCTGATTCTAGGCTAGTTAAGAGTTCAAAAGTAATACAGTCGAACCCGGATCAATCAAATCTGAAGGGGATCACAAAAAAATTAAGTTCGATATATATGTATTTCGATATATAAAATAACAATTTTCCATAAAAATTTCCAAGGGTATCTTACTGCTGTTCGTTATATATTTTACTGCTGTTCGTTATACACAATAATTCGTTATATCTGGGTTTGGTATATCCGGGTTCGATTGTAGAAATTACCGAGACTCGACGGCTATGACTCTCATAAGCAGTGTGGCCGTATAGTTTCATTCCTAAGCGGGTGGGCGCGGCTGAGTACTAGCAGACGATAGTACGATAGTCGCACTTTCGGAAGTACGTAATGCCTATCGCAAATCAAAACGCAGATTTTCGATTACTTCATCCTGTTTGTTAAATTGCGTCAATAAATATACACAGTAACAGTAGGAAGAAGCTCACTGACTCAATAACCCTTCTTGATTGATGTAAGCTATTGACCAATAGCAGCAGCGTATGGGAATCTGCTATATACATGATGAAATATAGCAGCACGAAAAGAGTGAGAAGCAGGCTTCTGTTGAAAAGGCAGTGTTGCAGAAAAGGGTGACTTGGCGCTCCACTTACGAGCTGCATGCGCCGCGCACGACGGCAAAATTTGGTTTACGTTCACAGTAGAGTATGCTATCCGTGGACTGTGTTTCTTAAACTGTAAACCACCCCCAAGCCCGGGGGGTGGTTTAGGATCACTTTAAGTAAACACTGTTGACGAATACCGTAAGGAATTCTGTTCCACGATCACCTCTTTGCGAACACGGGCACATCCTGATAACTGCGAATGCAATACGAAGATAAAAGTTTGTCGTGGTTGAACGCGGTATATATAAACTAAGTTTGTCGAGCGATAGCGCGGTTTTGCTTGCTTTGGGAAAGGCCACAGACGCTGCTCGGCGTCGTCAGCAACTACCGCATTTACTTCAACGGGAAACCGGACGCATATACGGTAGTTTGATGTTCGCTCCGCGAATCCTGTGAACCTCAAGTGTCATGGTAACGTCACAGCAAAATTCAGGTGGTAATGATCCATGCGCACCATTGAGAACGCTGTGTCCGACATACCTGTGACATCTTATCCTGCTTGCCTTCCCAGTTGAACGCTTCCGTGTACAAGGGATCGTCATTGGTGCCGATATAGATAGGCTCCCAGAAGCTCTTGGAGCGGTCGTGCTTGGTCGTGGTGAAAATGTCCAGCTGGTTCTCGTCTGCTGGAACGTAATTCACCCACTCCTCTCGCTTGGGGAACCTGTGGCACTGGTCGCAGATCCACTTGTGGAAGAAGACAGCCGTCTTGTTACGCATCATCTCGACCAGGACTCGCTTGGTCAGCGGCGGTCGCTGCTTGGCACCCACCTCGAAGACGGGCAGCACGAACACCTGGGGTGTCCGCGCCACGGTCGCGTTGCGACGCCGGCGCTCGGCCACCAGGTTCAGGAAGCGCGGAATCACGTTGGCGCTCGGGTACAGCTCGATGTCAGAGGCGAGGATGTAACGCGTACGCGCCCGGCGTCGCGCCAGGTTGCGGAGCACGTTGATCGGGTAGGGTATGTGATGCGCCTTGCGGAACTGCGCGTACTCGCGCCCCATCACGTCCGAGGAGCACGAGCCGTTCCACGACCGGAGAAACTGCGCAGAAGACGAAGTGTTCACCTTGACTGCCCTCGGCGGCGCGAGGCTCTTGTCAAACGCGACGTGCCACGACACGTTCGCGCTCACGCACGGGTCGCCGCAGTGGCGCAGGTAGGCGATCTTGTCCAGCGCCACTGCGTAGTCGGTGCCCGGAGCGTATACGGCCACAGAGATGGGCCCTTGCCATCGGGAGCACAGCACCGGAACGTGCTGTAGGAATTCGTGAGTCGCCTGCGTCGTCAGTGTGACGCTCTCGTCAAACGGCACCGAAAGGTCGGAGAGTATGAAGTCCCTTTGGGCTGAATACTTGGGCGCCACGTTTTTCCTTGGCGTCGAGATGACCTTGCTGCCGTCGGGGGCGTCATTGCTGATCCGACCGAGACAGGCTGCATCCGGTGCGCGAGTCGCGGCCTGCTTTGACTGGTGGGGCCCCTGCCTGATCTGGTGCTGAGGCTCATCGATGCTTGGCGCAGTTTTGAAGGGCTGAGGTGAAATCATGGCGCAAAGTTTGATGGTTTCTTGCTGTGAGGGATTGGCGACGACCAGCGCACAGGATTTCACGCCCCTTCGAGGCATCTGGAAGTAGGCCTTATGAGATAGGATGAACAGAGCGTATACGGTGATGAAGCTGCAGTATGCGACGCGGCGCTTGGTCTTGTTGTAGCTTGACATGGCTGCTTTTGACGAGCAGCGGGCACAGTTCGTTTTAGGGACACAAGTGGACGAGCCTTACCCGCTTACGTCACGGTTCATACGAAGCGGTTTAATTGAGTTGATGCCTGCGCTGCGTCAAAGGACTCTCGTTGAAGGAAACGTAAAGGCGCTTTGGTAAATATCGATGGTCTAATTATCACGGGCTCATCACTGAATATTGGATGTCGCAATTCTGTAGCCAGGGCGCAAGACGCTCATTGTGTGTCGCAGCTGGGAATAGTTGAGCCCTGCGATAAAAATGGTGGAATGCCTGTCGCATTGATGGACACTTTGCCGAGTGATGATGAACCTCTGCCATGGCTCGTACCCACTAAGACGGATAGGCCAAGAAGCGGGAGGCAGTAGGTAGCTAAATGAAAGTGTTATTTGAATACGGGAAATGCAAAGCAAAAAAATTAAATAATATTTTGGAATAACTAGACTAGTATGCCAGCGAGCAGTCAGACTAACTGAAGGGTGAAATTTAAAAGAGGTTGCAATCAAGGACAGAATAAATGCAGTGTTAATAAATAATTGTGAGAAACCTATTTCAATGAAATGAATGCTGATCTGAATGCTGAATGAATAAAGCTACAATAATTAGCAGCGTAATGGTTTTGGTTCCGTTAAAAAATCTAACGCTGCGCAACAAACAAGTGATGACCCAATAAAGGTTCTGCCTGTTGTTTTTCAATATCCTGTGTGTCATACCCACTGCGATGGATTGACAAGTCAGCAGGTAAATAATTCAAAATAAGAGCAGTAGTTTAAATACCATATCTGGGTGCGTCAATGGATCATCTGCAAAGTTATTCAAGTATAAAATCAATTTCCACAGTGCGTCTGCAAATTTTTTCATTGCCTATTTAGCATGTTTCTATGCATCAAATGAACAAAACAAATACAGCAGTTAAGCCAAAAAAAAAAAAAGATGCTGTTTCATCCCGAAAGGTGAAACATTGATAACGGCAGCAAAGTACTAGTCCATTCCACTAAGTAACGTTCTTAACTTTATCGGCCGTGTAAAATGTGGTAAACATTAGCTTACTAATTTAATAATGAAATTAATAAGCATGGTGCGCAATTAACAAGCATTGTGCCTGGTAAAAGGCAAACATGAACAGCTAGGTCTTAATCAATGAACACGTACACTCGCTGTCACACAACACTGGCGTGATGAAGAGCGCTGGCAGCGGTGGGCGAACGCTTCGTGCTGCCTCTCGCTTCACCGTGTCTCGGAAAGTAGAATTACGCGACCTCGAACACGTGATGCGCAGGAAGACCACGCATCAAGCCACCGCCCTTCTCGGCTCACGCTCTATGCTTTCCCCCGTACCCACAGCACACGGCGCGCGGACTTTATGCGGGGCAAGTGCCCCTTTTTCACCTTCCTGCCGACGCTCATGCATAACAGTGATTACCATGACAATTAGGGGGCCCACATAATTTCTTTTTTTTTGTTTGTTTCACTTTGAAGTATTGATTGATGGGGGTCTGACGTCTCATAGCAATACACTGGCTACGAGAGACAGCATAGTGGGGCGCTACGGGCTAATTTTGATTCTATATTGTGAACAAATAGCAAGGTACACGACGAGCTTTCCGATACCATCGGATTACAGTGATCGCAGCCGGGAACTAAGCCCCCGGCCTGGTGCTCAGCAATTCCGCAGACTCTGGGCCACCACGACTGGGTTTTGCCTTGAATGTTACCGATACGTCTCTTGTCAGCTTGACGCGTTGTCTTTCGTTGCATCCTTTTGTTTACCCTTCAGAATTATGTTGAAACGAGCCCAACTTGCTTGTGCGGTGGTGTGGATGTTGCGTTGTAGCTACAGGGCGGGTTTACCCTGGTGACGCCGCCAAGAGCTCCGCCTGAACGTCCCTTTCATAGTCACTGGGGTGACAATGAAAGTCTGTTTAACAGTTCAGTGTCCCTTAAAAATGTGAGAAGAAGCTTCCATGCAGGCTATAGCAGATCCTTCCGAAAACACAAGGTGCTGAAGAGACGCATGTGGGAGGCCCTTCTTTTCCAAGTCATCAAGTATTCCGTTCGTTGTTCGCAATCCCCCCCCCCCCCCCCCCCCCCTATTGTACAATTACAGCATTTACAATTACAATATTTTGACACCGCAGCATTTGCGTGCTGTTCGCAGTGATCGTGTGTATTTTCAAGTTGGCGTTGCTCATCCGTGAACCATATACACTACAGCCTGGGAAAAGGAGGGAAATGCTGAAAATGGCCCGATCATATACCTTCGCAATGGGTATCACTTGCGCCATATAGCACCGTGACTAGGGCGAGAAGTTTTGCTACAAGGAAGTGTCTGAGCAAGGGATGAAGGACGAGAGAAAGACTGCTATAGAGGCAGGTGATTTGCTGAAGTGCGTATACATATTCCCTTTGAGCGACACTTGCCACTTCGTTCTTGACCTGTCAGTTGACGTATGCCCTCAGTGCACTGTAAGAATAATATAGTCTCATCCACAGCGCGGCCGCGAGGACAACAGTTTCCGCTCCGTATCATCGTGCAAATCACAGGAAACTAGGAATTCTGAGGAAACTAGCATTCTGAGGAAACTAGGCACCAGGTGACCACCACATATACTAGCTTCGTTTATATGAACCTGACACGAGCGGATTGAGTCAGAAGACTCAATCCGCCTAGCCAAATCCGACCGCGTTTGCATGCATGTCGCCAGGCGGATTAGGCACGTCAACGTAACCCTTAATAGAACTGAACTCGACGCTCGGCTCGATTCGCTAGCGTTTATATGAACCCAACGACCGATTTTCGGCCCCAGAAGACGACTCGACCCGAAGTAACAGGCCAGCGCGTCTCGAAGCCGAAACGATATGCAGGGCGGCAGTATGTTTCAGTGGGAGATGCGAGTGATGCCTGGTGTTTTCTAAAGCACGATCTTCAATGGCAGTGCAAGCGCTCCTCTTCGCTTACGTCACACTCACAGCACGCAGATCCTCGAGTTGCTGTCTAGAAGGTGCTGGCAGGACTCGGTGTGGTATAACGAAAGAAACCACGAGAGGACACTGCGAGTAAAACACGGGCGGAGGCGCTTTATATAATACACATTTGTATATATTACACGGGCTTCTCAAGCACTCACAGGCACGCAAGCACACACGCACTTAACGGGGTTCCTAACAGTCCTTGGCAAGCGCCGGGTACC